>NC_142012.1:134192719-134312719 GCF_049901735.1 Notechis scutatus
ATTCGCACGATGCCAGGATGTCCATCGTGCAATAGTTTCAAAACCTTGTGCTGTAGCCGCTCTGGAATGATGACTCTGTCTCCCCACAATATGCATCCTTTTTGTGAGAAGAGTTCAGTCTGGCGGTTTTTGAAAGGTTTGAAGGCGTCGTTGGGTTCGTTGTCAGGCCAACCTCTTTCTACCCAGCTGAGGACTCGCGCCAAATAAGGATCCTTCCTTGTTTCTAAGGCGATATCTCGTGCAGTCAGTGGTGGAGAAGGAAGGGCTTCAATTTGAAGCGTTAGAGTTGGAGCTGGATCGTCTATGACTTCAGGTAGCGGTGAGCGGCTTAAAGCGTCAGCGTGGGGAATGGCTTTTCCCGGGCGGTGTAGCAATTGGTAATCGTATGCGGCTAGAAACTCCGACCAACAGGTCATTCTAGGTGATAAGATGTGGGGCGTTGGTTTGTCTCCCGCTAAGATGCCAAGTAACAGTTTGTGATCGGTGATAATGGAAAAGGGTCTTCCATATACATACTCGTGGAATCGTTTGATCGCTGCTACAATAGCGAGGGCCTCTTTATCAAGTTGGCTATAGTTCCTCTCAGTTTTTGACAAGGTTTTTGAAAAAAATGCAATGGGTGCCTCAGTACCGTTTGGTAGGATGTGGCTCAGGATTGCTCCTACCCCAAACGGTGAGGCATCACAGGTGACGGTTAAGGGTAAAGTCTCGTTATATTGTATCAATACAGCATCTGAAGTTAAAAGGTCCTTGACTTGCTGAAAGGCACGCTCTTCCCGTTGTCCCCAGACCCAGGAAGCCTTCTTGTCGAGGAGCCTATGCAGGGGTTCAGCAACAGTCGCCTTTTGGGGCAAGAAGATGTTATAAAAGTTAATGAGTCCTAGGAAGGCTTGGAGGTCTGTTTTATTCCTAGGTCTTGGGGCGTTTTTTATTGCGGATAGTTTTTTTTCAGTAGGGTGAATTCCTTGTTTGTCAAGAAGGTAGCCCAGGAATTCAACCTTCTCTGTACAGAGTTGGCACTTGTCCTTCTTAACCTTCAGGCCAGCGTCTTTGAATTTCTGTAAAACCAGTCTGAGTCGTTTTTCTAACAGGCCTCTAGTAGGGGCAGCTATTAAAACATCATCGAAGTATGGCACGACCCCTTTTATGCCTTGCAATAATCTCTCCATCAAACTCTGGAAAATGCCAGGTGCTACACTTACTCCGAACTGAAGTCTGTTACATTTAAAGGCCCCTCTATGCGTAACTATAGTCTGGGCTTCAGCAGTCTGGGCGTCTACGGGCAACTGCTGGTACGCCTGAGCTAGATCCAATTTTGCAAATATTTTTCCACCTCCCAGGGAATGAAGAAGGTGTTGGACCACAGGTACAGGGTAAGCGTTCTGCTGAAGCGCGTGATTGAGGGTGGCCCGGTAATACCCACAAATTCTCAACGATCCGTCTGGTTTTATGGGGGTCACAATTGGGGTTTCCCATCAAGCGTGGTCAATCGGTTCCAACACGCCCTGGGCTATTAATTTGTCTAATTGTTCATCAATCTTTGCCTTGAGTGCAAAGGGCACTCGACGAGGCTTAAGGCGAATGGGTGCAACTTCGGGGCTGAGGTTAAATGATATGGGGGATCCCTTGTACTTGCCTAGCTTCTCGCTGAACACGTCCTGGAATTCCTGGACGAGGGCTGCTTCCCAGTCATCGCTCCCAGTCTGGTTGATGCCAGCTAGCTCAATTCCTAGCGGTGCAAACCACTGCAAACCCAGAAGGCTGGGTCGATCTCGATCGACGATGGTCAGAGGTAGGGTTGCGGTGTGGTCTTTGAATGTTACTCGGACATCGCTGGATCCGGCAACCGGGATTCGGTTTCCCTGGTAGTCTTTTAATATGATATTTTGAGTGCTGAGGTCCTGGCGGCAGATGTCAGGGATCAGCTGCCTGAAGGTTTTCTATGAGACCATGGATAGGGAGGATCCAGAGTCGACTTCCATAGTGCATGGACGATTCTCGATACTGACCCTCACTCGGATTTTTCTTGCATCAAGGGATGATGCGTGGCCGATGATGATAGTCTGATGCGCTTCTTCACATCTGGATGAAGTGACAGGTGCTCGATTTCTGTAGTGTAGGTTCCATTGAGTGCCTTGGCGGTCCCGATTCGCTGGTGGGGTGCCAGCGGTCTGTCGGAAATTGTTTTCTCTCCTGGTTGGGCTGGGTCCTTGCTTGCTTCTGCAGACCTTCGCGATGTGGCCCCTCTTCCCACAGGAACGGCAGAGTGCATCTAGGAATTTGCAGTCAGATCGCGGATGGCTACCCCCGCATCCGGAGCATTGGTACGGGGATTTCCGATTCCGCTGGTCCCGCTGGTCGCGTTCTGACCTGAGTCTGTTGACCTCTTCTTCCTCGCTTTCTGATGAGGATTCGAGGTCCTCATGGTGAGTGGTTGTTGCGTGCCTCTCGGAAAACGATGTAGCGTCATTGGCGAGTTGGCGGTGTGGTGCGTTTGCCTGGCGCATTCGAGCGGCTGACTTCCTGGTTGCTTCTGCTGCAGTAGCGTTGGCGATGACATCTGCGAGGGCGATGTCTCCCTTCACCATTATCTTGCTCTGGGTTGTGGGATCTTTGAGACCCAAAGCAATCCGATCTCTCATGGCTTCTTCGAGGTTGGTGAAGCCACAGAGTCCACCTAGGTTCCGAAGGTCGGCGATGAAGTCTCCAACACTCTCGCCTTCCTGTTGGTCCCTCTGGTAAAACTCGTGTCTTCGGATGAGCGTTGGTACCACTGGGGCATAATGGGCCCGGAGGATTGGGGCAAGGTTGTCCCAGTCCATTGTCTTGACTTCCGCTGGTTTTGCAAGCGCCTTTGCCATTTTGAAAACAGCAGGCCCGCAATGGGTCAGGAATACAGCTCGTTTCTTGCCAGGCGAAGCATCCTTCAGATTGTTGGTTTCCAGGAACATCTGAAACCTGTCCATATACGAGTCCCAGTCTTCGTTTGCCGGGTCAAATGGAGCGGGTGGTATGGCGCTGCTGGTCATCCTGCCGCTTCTTTCGGTGCGCTCTCAGCCACGTGCTCTGTAGGTTCGTTGGTTGTTCAGTCAGCTCTAATGGCTCCGCATCCCACCTTCGTCACTAGAGTTATGTCTGGAGCGTGGACGCAAGGAATGGAGACGAGGCATTGGGTAGTGACTCAACTCTTTATTAGTGACTTCAGAACAGAGCGAAATACTTGGGCAGCAGCAGCCCTTTTAGAGGGCTGGCTGCTGTCACAACAGCCAATGCTTTTGAGTTTGCCGCGCTGGGAACGGCCAATCAGTGGCGCCCGTTAACAGCCAATCAGATCGGCCAGAATTGACCAATCAGGTTCCGCTGCTCGCGGGCCAATCAGAAGTGCAGGATTACGAACCTGCCGTAGAAGTAAAACTATTAGGATTTTAATTAGTGCGTTTGCTTAGTCTGTAACAGTTTAACATATCTTGGGGCTCTCTGAACTTCAATATTTTCTTGCAGATGTTTCATTACCAAACTAGCACTGATGATGTTACTACTTTGGTAATGAAACATCTGCAAGAAAACAACCAAGCTCCTAGAACACAAAAGGACCCCACAGTTCAACCCTGAGCTACAAATATTTTCTTCTGTTCTACTATCTCACTTACCCAAATCTCGCTCACTTTTCAGATGTCTTCATTTTCCTGCCTCTCAACCTCTTAGTGCACTGTATAAGAATCTCTGCCTTTCTATTGTTCAGGTCCCACTTTCTTGAAAAATAGACATCCAAAGATTATTGAATAAAGAGCTGGCAACTTCTCCCCATCTTGTGATCCTTTCTTCAGCAAGAATTCCATGACAGAGAGAAGACTAAGTAAAAGATTTGAAATGTCAAAAAGAGATGGGCTCCTACTATGGTTTCTGTTCATGTTAATGAATGTCAATGAAGTGCCAGCAAAAAGCTCCATTTTCTTCACCCTGGGGCAGCTGCACCCAACCCCTAGTAATGCTTGATGCTAGGATACAGATCTGAATTTAATCTTTCTTGGGACAAAAGTACATGGGGGAGATTGCAAATTAACTTGAAGGTGTTTGACAGGCTTGTGAATTTGTGAATAATACAGAGATGGTGGGTAAACATCTTTTGATTGTCTCCCAGTTTCATTAAGCCACGGGTTGCAGACTTTGCATATTCTGGAATATTCCTATGTGGCCTTCTGGGCAGAAAGAAAGAAACCTCTTCTGCAAGGCTGTATATTCAGGGTCATTCTTTTTCAGATTGATGTGCACCCAAATCCCACTTCAATTAAATGGCATTCGACAGCCTCCCATTTAACCTACTGAGACAGATATAATTTTCTCATTTAATCACTGCATTAAGTGATGCTGCAGCCTTCATTTTGATTCCTTTCAAATAGCTAAAAGGAAGAGCTCTGTTTAAAAGGAGATGCATTTAATAATATCTCCTTTCTATTTCAAAGACATTTGTTAATTTTTAAAACTGGAGCCTGGAAACTGCATCTCTGTACATTAATCATCCAACAGCAAGCCGAATTATATAAACTATCTACATAGAAATGGCCAGCCTTGCAGCAAAATATTCTATCTGCAAAAAGCATTCAAAGCTAGCAGCTTTCCTATTTAAATCTTAAGACTGCAACCACTTTGGGTACATTCCTATGCATTTGATCATTGGGACTACAGTAAATACACATGCTGATTTTTAACACTGTTTCAGGTCACAGATTTTTTTTTTCAAAAAAATCCCACAAATGGCTGAGTTTGTATACTACAAGTGTGGGAAGTGTGCAGTGATCCACTTCATTTACATTTCCCTGAACATTTGTTTCTCTCTCCTCTCTCAATTTATCCCTTTTCTACTGTAAGCAGTATTTTTCTGTCCCTGACTCAGGGGCTAATTCCCTGCTTTTGTTTCCTCAGTCTATGTTCTCACTTGTTCCATCACCTGTCTCTACCTGCTTGCTGTCCTACCTTTATCCTTTCTGGTATTTATTTATTTGGCCTGTATTGAACTGAACAAACAAACAAACAAACAAAGAATAACAAAAGGAGAAGTGAAAGCAAAACACACATATGCATACAAACATATTTACAAATTTTTGTGTTGTAAATATCATAAAAGTGTGTGTGTGTAAATTATTACTGAAGTAAAAAGTCTGTATAGATTCTCAGTTATCCAGGTCATGATTATCCCAAAGATGCTTCGCATCTCATCCAAGAAGCGTCTTCAGCTCTGACAGGATAGTGGGGAATGGAAGTATTTATCTGTTCTGTATTCACAATTTTCTTTTGTATCATGCATGATGATAAGTGAGTTTGTTCCAGTAGTCCATTATCTTCAGATTTTCCTGATTCCACAACATCTGACATGGATCTTGCTAACCTAGGCAATTACTTAGCCGGCATGATTCCCCTTGTTCCCTCTCATATTTTGAGGCAGGCAGTTGAAACATTTTGGAGTGTTTGCCCAAGATGTCAACTTGCAAGGTGGATATCAGCCAGAACACTGGTCTCCCAAATCACAGATGGTGGGTGCTCTAACCACAATACTATCCACCCCACCCAACACTAAAAATGGCATAGTTCTGGAACCATGGGTTCTCAGTCTTGTCAGGGTTCAGTTGAAACCTGTGGTTCATCACTCAGACTCTTCCAGCCTCCAGACACAATAAGACATTGCTTAATTTACCAGGGCAAAAATACATAAATGGGTATCATCATAGTACTAATAACATTTATGAGCTAACCCAGAAGCCTTATGTACAGAAGTGCATAAAATATTGGACTCTGTGGCATCCACATAATAGGGGCCAAGGACAGGGTATCATCTTGCTAATCATCACAGAGTGAGTTGGCCCTGAAGGATATGGTGTAGGGCAGGGGTGTCAAACTTGATTTCATTGAGGGTTTCATCAGGGTTGTGTTTGACCTTGGAGGTCAGGGTGGCCAGCTCGATGTCACTCATTTTGGGATGCCCGAGAGCTCTGCCAGTGAAATAGGCTCCTGAGCTCTGTTTTTGGCTACAACAGACAGCCTCCTGCAACCCTCTGCCAGCGAAAATGGGCCACCCACAACCTTCCCGAGCTCTGTTTTTGGTGGCAGAGGCACTGTGGGCCGGTCCTTCGTTGTTCCCATGGGCCAGATCTAAGCACCCCCAAGGCCGGATCCAGCCCTGGAGTTTGAGTTTGACACTGTTTTGTTCTTGGAAACAAACACACCACAAACTGAGGCGAGGCAGCTTGCTTGGTTGTTTAGGCTTTATTTAAGCTTCGTGCACTAACAATGCAAGTTCAACTCAGCTGTGAGGCAATGCTGTTGGCCCGTTTGACAGCTCCTTTTATACTGAGCTGTCAAACTGGTGACCAATCAGGTTGTGGCTGGGCGCCCCCCCCGCTGGATCGGACCAGAGGGAGAACTGAAGACATAGCAGACACCCCTGGTGTAGGGGATTTGATCAGTTCTAGCTGAAGAAGAAACTGAAATGGAAGAATAAGCATAACACCATTCAGTGTCCCATTACCAGTGGAAGGAAGAAGAAAAAAAAGCACTTGATATTTCTGTAAAATGACTGAAAATTTTTTGCCCATTCATGATCATTCTGTTTCTCTGTTTAAGTAAGGAAATGTTTCTTAAAAATTGACCCAGTGGGGCCACAGTTTGTCTAATAAATACTATCATTGGTTGTAGAAAAAGGGAAAAGGAAGAAAACATGAGAGAGAGAAAAAGAGCATTAGGAAGTCCCCAACTGGCAAAAGTCAGTTCCCCAAAACTACTTGTGAACAAGAAATGAAGTTGAGAAGAAATCTGAAAATTTGAATTAAGAAAAGAAAGATGCTAATATGAGGCAAAGAAGAAAAAAGTGGACTGAAGACTAGCAACAAACAACCAGCTATAGTCCTCAACTTACAATCACAATTGAACCCAAAATTTATGTTGCTAAACAAGACAATTTTAAGGGAATTTTGTTCCATTTTACAACCTTTCTTGCCATAGTTGTTTAGGGAATCACTGCAGTTGTTAAGTTAATAATATGGTTGTTAAGTTAATCTGGGTTTCCCATTCACTGTGCTTGTCAGAAGGTCACAAAAGGGTATCACATGACCCAGAACACTGCAATTGTCATAAATATGAGTCAGTTGCCAAGCATCTGAATTTTGATTATGTGATCATGAGGATGTTGCAACAGTCAGAAGTGTGAAAAACGGGCATAAGTCACTTTTTTCAATGCTGAAAAAAATGAATGGTCACTAAATAAATTGTTGTAAGTCATGGACTATCTGTATATTAGTAGGCACAATATTAGTAGGCACAAAACTAAAGAGGATGGGGAGCAAAACTCCCCCAAGACTGCTGGACTGTTTATTTGTATAAATATACTATTATATCACTGTGATTTTTGTATATATATTTTATTATTTACACTGCAGGATTTTTTTTTTGTTATACTTGTGAGATCTGTCTGTTTGTATTTTCTCCGAATCAAACTCAGTTTGATACAAAATGTAACTTTAAGATATAGTTGTTTTTAATTAAATAAAAATAAATATAGTATATGGTGTCAGGTACAAAATATACTACTACTCATGCCTAGGCACATAAATCTCAATTAATAGCATTATTTTGGCACCAAATAAGAGTCAACAGAATTCAAGAGGGGTTGGATTTAAAGTAGAGACTCTAGGCTGATTCCTTTTTTGATTCTGTCCCCAGTTTATGCCACTCCTTCTCTCATGCATAGGTAGTTCTCAATGTCTATTCATTTAGCAACTGTTCAGAGTTACTACGGTGCTGAACCAAGGGATTTACAACCAGCCCTGGAAGTTCCAGCTGTTGTAGTGCCCTGATGGTCACATAAACAAATTTTGGGCCCATTTGGACTCACCATTTATGACTACATTTTGACTATGTGCCTATGTGCTGCTGCTAGATCACGCTATCATTTAGCTCTGCCATGCCTGTTGCATCATACTCTACAACAACTGGGGCTTTCATTTGTGCCTTCTTTCATGCTGGTACAACCAGAGCTTTTCTCATATTCTTGCCAGGGTGTTTGTTTGTGTACCAGCTAAAGCTTACTTTCACAAAAGAAGCTTGGCACATGAAAGAAGGCCCCAACTGCACTGGCACAAAAAAAGGGTTATCTGGGTCTTTTTTCACACAGCTGAAGTGAACTTTCATATGCCAGGCAAGGCCTCCACTGGCACACAAGCCAGAGCCTCTATTCATGCCCTACCAAGGCCTTCCAGCCAGCTCTGTCTTTTGTACCAATATAGCCAAGGGCCAACATTCATGTACCAGTGAAGATTCCAACATATAGAAGAAAGTCCCAACTGTGCTGGCATGAAAGAAGGACCTTTCTAGCGAAGGCCATGAGTAGGGCACTAGAGAAGTGCCAACTGTATTCATCCAAATTCATCCAGTGCAGTAGTGGAGCAAATGCAGCAGGTACTGCAATGGCAGACAAATCTGAGTGACAACGGTAGCTTGTGGCAGCAGATAGGCAGCAGAGTGGTATTCAGCAGGTTCTGACCAGTTCTGGAGAACTGGTAGTGGAAATTTTGAGTAGTTCGGAAAACCGGCAAATACCACCTCTAACTGGAGATTTCGCAGTATCCTTTCCCTGCAACACTCACCAAGCCACGCCCACAGAACCGGTCGTAAAAAAAAATTGAATCCCACCACTGGTAGGCAGGCAGCCAAAACAGGACAGATAAAGATGATAGATGGCTGAAGATCATTCAAGAGGAGGCAGTCTCTTAACTTACCAAGACTCAGGGCTGGGAAAAACCAAGTCAGGAATGGTTTAGGGTGTGATGGGTGCTTGCCAAATGACAAATGAAATTCAGTTAACAATGGCTACTGGGACTGCTGGGCTTATGCTGGACCACAACCATGCTAGTTGGGTGGAGGGATCAAATGAGGAATTAGCATGGACTTGTTACATAAACACAAGAGGGCAAGTCTGACTCCTTCCCCCTTGAATGCTTTTGAGCCTTATCTTGTTTTCTCAAGCTAAACTGCCAGTCTCAGACGATTCCAGTGAAATAGTTATAAAACACAGGTGGAGTTCAAACTAGCTAAATTATTTTTCTATAACTATTTTACTTTAATCTTTCCAGACGGGCAGTGCTTTACAAATAGTTGTTGCTACATAATCAAGTTACATGTTGTGCTTTATGACCATATTGCTTAGCAATATAAATTGTGGTCCCAATGACTATTGGGCTATTTGAACCTTGCAAAATCAGCAGTCACTCGTCAGAAGAAAGACTGAGCGATGGAAAGATCATTTCCTCAATGCAATGTAACTGAGGACTGAGAATAGAATAGTGTTCTGATTGTTTCTTTTTGTCTATCACAAAAAGAAACAATCAGAACACTATTCCATTCTCAGTATGGTATGGTCAAAAGGTACAAATAGTTCTGGTTTACCATATGCCTCATTTCATGATCATCTGTTAAAAAAACAACTTTGTGATTCCATCCTTGTATTTATGACCTTTGCAGTGTCCTGCAGTCACATGACTGCCATTCAGGCACTTTGCAACTGATGCACATTTATGACCATCAGTGTCCCATAGACATGTGACCAGCATTTGCTTCCCAACCAGCTTGTAACAAGTAGAGTTAATGAGGGACACAGAAGTAAAATTGCAAGTTGCAGTCACATAATGTTTTGCTTAACTGCCACGATGACTGGCTTAAAACTCAATGGGAAGTGATATTGTATGTCTGTTGCAGTTACATATTTTTTCATTTAGCAACCAGAGTGCTTAGCAATGAAACTGCTCGTCCTAATTGTGGTTGCTAAGTGAGAATTCTCTTAGACATAACAGTGGCTTAATTGGTATAAAATGTACCATATGAATATCCTTTTGTCAGGAAGAAATTGAGTGCTGCTTCAGGAGAATCATGTCTTTGTCATTTAATTATCATTTTGATATTTTTCAAGATGAATTCAGTAGAGTTTCTAATTAACTCCAGTGAATAAATAAATGACTTTACAAAAGATACGTTTTCTCTATATTCCTGCTATATGAGACTGTATTGTTAGCTGGTCTCAGGAATAACCAGAAGCTGAATTGTTATTTCAAGATTTGGGGTAATTTCTTCGAATAATGGCAATGGAGGTTGCAAGGCTGATATCAATCTGATTTGAGTCCTGGAAAAGGAATTTAATGAAAACATATGTTATAAATCTGGAAAACTTTAATCAAGCAATTTTTATCTTATCTAAGAAAAAAGCTTAAAAATAGTCTGCACCAAATACTGATGTTGAAATTTAGAAAGATGATCTTGTGATGCTTCAGGGACTGAACTGAATATGATTGAATATGTGGCCCAAAGGGTAATGGTTACTTAACTGTGATTTACCTACCAATTAACTACCAAATAATTCTTTGTAACACAGACTCCCATTCCTCTGTTTTCTTTGAGTGTGCTGATGCTGTACAGAATAATTGTGACAGCAATGAGATTTTAGGGTATTTTTGTTTCCAAATTTATTGTAAATACCAGTACTGATTAAACTATATTTTAATGCACAGTGTAATCTTAAACTTAGGTAGTTTAAAGTAAGTTCAGAATGGGAAAATGTGTCTCCTTTTACGTTGATGTAAGAGAAATTAAATAATATGTTACATCTCTCATTGTATGTAATCTATTAGGATGTCGGAATAATCAATCTTTCCCTAAAGGATTCTTGGACCAATTTCGATTGGTATTTTCCACAGTAATACAGTTATTGTATATAATAAAGTATAGAAATACACCTTAGTTTCTGAACTAGGTTGTGGTTTTCCACATTATTTTCTACCTGATAGCTTTGTTTTATCCAAACTTTGGGGGACAAACTATAGAAGTTTAATTTTTGTTTTTGCTAAACGGTTTGTTTTGCAGGTAGAACTTTTAACCGACAAATAAAGCCATCTCAAAGAATAGTTTTCATTATGTGACCTTTTGTACAATCTGCATAAATAGGTATTATAGAGCCATTTATGGTAATGTTGGTCAATACTCGCTGTGAAATAACTGACTTCTGCTATAAATAACTGATTCTGGCTTTCCAACAGAGAACTTTCCATAAGATATTGATCACTTTTACTACACTTGATCTTAGCCAAAACACTCAAAAGCGGTGAACCTCTTGTAGTTGTTTGAGAAGAACAAATCTGAAACATTTTCTATTCAGCTGTTATAGCTCTCTTAACCCAAGTCAGACTATTAAGCACCTGCTCTTTTCATGCAGAATTTTGATATATGATTTCATCCATATAGATATGAGAGATAATTTCATAGGTTATCAGGTTCAGTGGTGGGATTCAATTTTTTTTACTACTGGTTCTGTGGGCGTGGCTTGGTGGGCATGGCAGGGAAGGATAGTATAAAATCTCCAGTCAGAGGTGGTATTTGTTGGTTCTCCAAACTACTCAAAATTTCTGCTACCGGTTCTCCAGAACTGCTCAGAACCTGCTGAATACCATCTCTGATCAGGTTGACATTAATATGCAGCAAATTCTGATAAATAATATTTGGATCTATTTAGCATGCAAACAGAAAAGGAATATGGATAGAAACTATTCCTTTTATCTCAAGAAAACAAGTCTTAACAGCTGACTGAGTGCAAGGGAATGTATTTCAAAATTTGATCCTTCAAGAGGAGATTTGCATTTCCTTTAGCCCTCATTACCAATGTTGATGACAGAAGCCTGCTTCTATTATCTGATTTCCTGCTGTACCATTAGATAAGGTCAGCATGTCAGGCTAGAATTTTCCAGTCATTAACAGGGCCATGGCAGGCACTGCAGACTCTGGGCTGAAGCATAAGAATCAGTTAATCACTTATATTCCAGAAAATGCATATATTTATGCCTACATATACACACAGACCAAAAAGCAGTATTCTCCAGCAGGTAATGTCCTGGAACTGTCTTTTTCAACATTCACGTCTGCATGGTTTGCTCACAAACAGCTCTCAGATTGCTATTGGTTCTTTTCAATCAGGTTCTGCAATCATGTAACATTCCATTATTCTCCAGAGCTTCTTTTGTAGTGCCAGTGACAGAGATGATGAGTCTTATTGATGTTGCTGACAGCAGAGGTTTATTCATTGGCTAACATGTTTTATCAAAGAACAAATGGTCTAGAAGCATCATAAAATTTGCACATGGTGTGCAGCCTGTGATTTTCTCCTGAATCAAAATGAAGGTAAGGCAGAGTAAAAGTAAAAAGTAAAACCATTCAGATTTTACGCCGCTAGTAGTTGCCAACTACAGGAGGCAGTGCTCATCTGTTTCAAGGCCAGTGAGCCAATGCTGTCCAAAGACATTTCCACAGTCATGTGGCCAGCATGACATCCGAAGCACCGTTACCTTCCCACCAAAGTGGTACCTATTTATCTACTCACATTTACATGTTTTCTAACTGCTAGGCTGGCAAGAGCTAGAGTGCCACCCCGTCATGTGGCACTCAAGTTTCGAACCTGGGCTGCCAGCTTTTCAGCTGATAAATCCAGCATCTTAACTGCTGAACCACTATGCAACTTTAAGGCAGAGTAGTTATGTTCTTAGTTTACATCTTTGGAATTGTAGCAAGTTCCTGTGCAGTCTTCTTTACAGCCTTTCCTCATAAGATGTTTGAAATTGAACTGCTTCCAATTGCTTGTCTGCATCTATTTCTTCAGCTGTCCAATATTAGTTTATGTTTAAACAAGAACTCCTTGGCTTTCTTTGCAGAGTTCAATCTGACTCTTCTTGGTAGCTAACTATCATTATTTCAACTTTGTCTCAGTAAAATGCAATTTTTCTCTTCTTCAAGATATCCAATAGGAAAAATTAATCTTTTCTCTTTCCCAAAATTCTGACAGGAATTCTCTTTAAAATAATTATATCCACATTTTCCATTCGTAATTTAGATTTAGAGAGGCAATCCAAAATGTAATATCTCATTCTTACAAAATCACTTCTAAAATATCTCTTGCTGGTTTTCTTGTGGTGACAGATCTAGAGTTCATATATTTTGTCCATTTCGGATTCTAATTTATTTTCTTCTCAATTAATTAAATGAGCCAAAGATTTAATCATTCTTGATCTAATATCTTCTCTAGACAGTTCATGAACCACTCAAAAATCTTAATTAGAGTTGCTTAAGCAGCAACTCTGGTAACAACTTAAATAATTTCAAAAGAGGTTTTTTTGTCCAATTGAGCTTCATACTGGACATCCTTCTTCTCTGATTTATGCTCCAGGAAGTCTACTCTATCCTTTATCTGTTTAACATCTCCAGTTAATAATATATCTCTTTACAGAGTTCCCTCAAGAGTGCATCAATTTTTCATTCAAGCTTTGCTCCTTGGATTGCTTCATTTGTTTTACTTTTATATTCTTCAAAATAGCTCTTAGGGGTTCCAATTCCCTGATCCTCTTCTCTCTTTTTCATGTTGTCATTGTCAGATCTCCCAAGATATAACTAAGGTTTAAGATTAAAAAACTAATTCCATTTAATTTAGTAATATTAATAATATTACAGTCTTTGGCTCTCTTGGTGCTATATAATTTACAAGTAAAGCTCAGGTTCTATGTTTCGTCTTGTGGTCAAAAGTCCCTTTAAAGTCAAATAACTTTAAGCCTAATGTTAATTCTTATCCAATCAGCAGCAAGTAAAGTTGGAACATTTTCCCCCTTCTCACAACACATTTAAAGCACCATGTAATGAGTCTTTATTCTAAAACGGAAGAGGTTCAGCAAAGAGAGCTTAAAATAAATAAAACTTCTAGGACAGAGGTCTCCAAACTGGGCAACTTTAAGACTTGTGAACTTCAACTCCCAGAATTCTCCAGCCAGCTGGCTGGAGAATTCTGGGAGTTGAAGTCCATAAGTCTTAAAGTTGCCCAGTTTGGAGACTCCTGCTCTAGGACATTTAAGTCCTTAAATTTTTGAAGTGGTTTCTATAGTAGTTCCAACTTCCTCATTTTGGCTCAGTAACAGGAACACCTGCTCATTGTCATCTTAAAATCACAGAGCTTCACAAATAATGTTGTTTAAAAAAAAAGGCGGAGGAAGCAAGCTGCATCAAGAAGAGCCTCTTTTAGAATAAAAAGGTAATTGTAGAAAAACTTGTGTCTATGAAGTGACATAAATCTTTTTCAAGAATTGATACGGTAAATATTTCTAAGTAAGTTCTGCAAATAAAAATCTAAAAGTTGATATCTACCGAAATCTTTCTCATTACCCAGTTCTTTTCATAGTTAGAAAAAAGATTCTTAATTATAGATGGAAATTAAAGGAATCTTATTTTACAAAAGAGTTTATTGTAAAGGACTGCAAAAAGAAATTAAATATTTTGATAATAACATGGGCAAAAGGATAATTTTAATGACTCTTTAGGGTGCTAGTAAAGTTGTCATGAGGAGATATTTTGTACAATATAAGAAGAAATTCCAGGAAATGGTGGAAAAGATATTGAATAAATTAGAAAGAAAGAAACTGAATTGCAAAAGACACCAATGGATTCTAAAATTTTACCTTAAATTAAACAGTTACATCAACAATTGTTTTGGTTAACAGTTCAAGAAATAGAATTAAACTGAACTATGTAAAACAAAAACATTTTGAGTTTGCAAACAAACCAGGAAGATGGCTGGAATATAAATTAAGAAAGGAAAGAGAAAACACAATAACTGAAAAAATGTGAAGATATGATAATGTAATAACAGTTAATGATCTTATTAAAGAGTCATTTCATAATTTTTACTGCAATCTTTACAAGAAACAGGAATTTGATATGTATAAAATAGATAATTATCTGCAAAAATAACATTTTCTCAAACTTTCTCAAGCTCAGAGACAACTTATAAATGATTTAGTAACTTCTTTTGAAATATCAGAAACTATTAAAACATAAAAAAAAGGAAAAGCTGTGGGTCCAGATGGTCTTACAAGTCAATATTATAAATGTTTGGATGACCAATTCCTTCAGTAAATAAAAGATATAATGGATGGGGTATTACAGGAAACAAAAGATGCCACAAACTTGGAAAGAAGCCAATATTGTGTTATTACTATAAGAGAGTCAAGATATCCTGAAGATAAAAAACTATAGACCAATTTCATTATTAAATAATGGCAACAAACTTTTGGCTGCAATTTTGGGAGAAAGATTGAAGGTTTTACAGTCATATATCCATGAAGATCAATCTGGCTTTTTGCCAAAAAGACAGTTAAGAGACAATGTGAGGACTGTTCTGAACATTACTGAATATTTACAATGAAAAACAGACAGCTTTAATATTTTTGGATGCAGAAAAAGCATTTGATAATTTAAATTGGGTTTTTCTGTTCAAAGTTCAGGAAGGTATAGCTTTCATGCCCCTGGTGGAGACTGACTCTGAGGGAGAGCAGGAACAGCTGACAGGGATTGGAAGTGTGGCTCCGGAGGTTGTAGAGGAGGCTGGGAAGGGCAGAGGCTGGCTGAGCAGTCAGAGAAGAATCCAGGCCCATCCCCTATCCATCCTAGGGCACACAGGGAAGAGAGGATAAGGGAGAGACGTGGTCTACTTGGGAGGAGAGGGCCTTGATCCTCTTCATGGACTGCAGATGTGAGAACTGCATAAGAGTTTGGAACCGCATACTGCAAATGCTGGAAACAAAGCGTGTTTTATTTTGGTCTGAAATTATCTTGGTTGGCATCCTTCCAACAGACTGTGCCTTGTTATCTCTTTGAATTTGGTAAATACTTCTCCTGTTCAGTTGTGGAAATTTCATCATTGTAGTTTGTTTGGTTTTTTTATTTCACCTCTATCTGCTTATTAAATTTGGACTGTATTGCTTTCTTTTGAAGACTATTTTGAGTACGTTTTATCTCCAACTGAGTATTATTGAACAGTGGGGCCAAGTTGGAGGCATTAAAGGACATTTATTTACGTTTTGGATTTTGTTACATTTGTGGTACACTCTGGGTCATCACAATGGCCTTGGGGATAAAATTTATTCAAGGGGTCTATACATCACAAGCAAGCAAAGATTAGTATTAATGGAGAATTAACTAAACCATGTGAAATCCTAAAATGCATGAGGCAAGGATGCCCCTCCCTGTTGTTTATATTGAAACTGGAAGTTTTAAATAGGGATATTAGTCAAGATAAAATAAATAACATGTATAAATATTAATAATAACTTTATAAACTGAGAACATTTGCTGATGATTTTTAGTTATATTTTTTTTTGCAAGACCCCAAATATTTGATGAAGAAAGAAAATGAGTTTGGAACTTTAGCAAGCTTTAAAATAAATAAATAAAAAACAATTTCTTGTTAGGAACATGACCTCTCAGGATCATGAAATATTGGCAAAATAATCAGGTTTTAAAAAGGAGAAAAAGGTAGAATACCTGGGGGTTACATTGACAAATACAAATTCTAAACTGTTTCAAAATAACTTTGTGCCTCTTTGGAGTGGTATTAAGAAAGATCTATTAAGCTTCGATTCCCACTATGGATGAATGGTTGCAGAAGCTGATGGAATTGGCAGAAATGGCTAAATTGGCTATTTTGATTAAAGAAAAGAATATAAGTACCTTTCTCTCCACATGGAGGCCACTTTTGAACTTTGTGCTTGAGACAGAAAAAAAATGAAACTCTAATTTTGGGGTTCACTGATACTGATATATGCTTATAGAAATAGCTAGTTTATATTATTATGAAAAAGCAAAAAGTTGTGGTTTGATGTTGATGCCTTATTTTACTGCAGAGGAAGTCAGAAGTCAGTGCTTTTTTTTCTTTCCCCCCCTCTTCCCTTACTTCTCTTCCCCCCCTCTCCCACTACTTTCCTATTTACTTTTGTATTTTGAATCTTATCTTATAACATAATAAAATGTTTAAAATGGAAAAATCAAAGATCTATTAAGATGTGTTAAATTGCAGCTGTCTTTATTAGGTAAAATCTCTAATAAGATGAATGTTTTACCAAAGAATATTCTATTCCTATTTGAAACTTTACCATTACTTATATTCCATTTAAACAATGGCAAATGAACATCTCTAAGTTTATATGGAAATGGAAAAAACAAGAATTAGATATAAATCATTGCAAGATTCTAAGGAAAGAAGAGGTTTGGCTTTAACAGATTTGAAATTGTACTTTGATACTTGTTATTTCATCTGGTTAAAAGAATGGGTGACTCTCCAAAATAAGATATTACTTGAGCAGGAGAGCCATCAGTGGTGGGATTAATTTTTTTTTACTACTGGTTCTGTGGGCATGGCTTGGTGGAAATGGCAGGGGAAGGATACTGTAAAATCTCCAGTCAGAGGTGGTATTTACCAGTTCTCCGAACTATTCAAAATTTCCACTACTGGTTCTCCAGAACTGGTCAGAATCTGCTGAATACCACATCTGAGGGGCATGAATTAAGATTTGAATGGCATGCCTATTTATTATATCATAAGATTAAAGTAAATGTTGATTTCAACAAACCACTTTGTTAGACATGCCATCCTGAGTTCGGAATAAATATAATGTAAGTTTCTTTGCACAAATGTTCTTTGGGTGTCACCCCCAGGAAGCTTTTTTAAAAAAGAAAATGCTACTTTAGTGGACTTGTGGTCAAATATTTTTTCAGTTATGGTGACCCTATCCTAAAGAGACAATTAGAAGGATGTGTATGACATTAGTTTACATATTTACAATTGAAAGAAAGGTTTAAATTTGATTTTTAAAAAGCTATGGATTCGATTTTGGGGAAAAATGAATTGGAAACTATTGTGTGGTAAATATGAACTTATTATTTCTAAGGTTTATAAATTGTTATTAAAATTGAACTTGGAAAATCAGTATGTAAACCAATGTATAATTCAGTGGGCAAAGAATTTTTTATATAATGCTTGTACAATAGGAAAACATGTGGATGAAATATTTAAAATTTACATTAAATTATAATTTAAAAGAAAAAAATTATAATATGATGTACCATTGCTATCTAACACTGGATAAATTGATAAGAATGTACAAAGATACTTCAAATAAATGTTGGAAACGTAAATGTAAAGAAGAAACTATTTACCATTTATGTAATAAAGCAACCTAATACTGGAGTAGGATTCACTCTTAATACAGAAGATTCTTAAAATGAATATAAAGATAAAAGCAAAGACCTTCCTTTTGGGATCAATGGGTTAAAGAACTTTGATATTATATATGCTGACAGCAAGAATACTCCATGCACAAAAACGGAAGGATACTTGATTCCCACAATGGCTGCAAAAGTTGATGGAGTTATCAGAAATGATGAAACTGATTGTTTTGATTACGAAAGAGAAAACAATTTTGTTTTTACTTAGAAACCCTTTTGGACATTGTGCTTGAGATGGAAAAAAACAAAGCTTTGATTTTGAGTTTTGATGATTGGATAGATATGTTGTTATAGAAATAGCTTGTATATATTATTATGTAAAAGTAAAAAGTTGAGATTGTATATTATTACCGGTACCTTATTTTATTGCACCAAAAGGAGTAATAAGGCAATGCTTTTTTTTTTCCTTTCCCCTTTCTCCTACACTTTTTCCTCTTCCCCTTTTCCTCCCCTGTTTTCTCATTATTTTCATTTCTGTTTGTATTTCTGTATTATGTATTTTGACAATCTAATAAAATTTGGGACTGTTCAGCGCCAGGTTTTTCTGTCATCCAATTTTTGTCCACGTTTTCATCTTTCTCTTTCTCCGCCCACTTCTTCAGCGCAGGGCGGCCCAAGTCAAAGATTAAAGTACTGTATGCAAAAATATTGCATTAAAAAAAACAACACGCCAGCACTCTCAGCGTTGACTCGTCGTTAAGGCAGGAACTTTAGCCTAAGCAGACAAGGCCCTGTGCGGACCAATCTCGGCGTAACACGCCTTCCCCTTCGTCCGCGCGGGGAATCTCTGACAAAAGCAAGCGAAAGGGAATCGCGGAGGCATACGTCATTCTTTGCCACGGGCGTGGATGAAGACTAGGGGGCGCTGTGGAGGACTTTGGAAAACGACCAATGGAAGGCAGGAAGAGGCGAAGCTCGGCGTGCGAATCAACGAGGCTGGCTCAAGTTAATACTCGCGCCGCGGCGACGGAACAGAAAGCCGACCCACGAGCCGGGAAGGGAAGGCGGGAACGAGGGCTGCTTGGTGGAAGCGGCGGCGTTGTCTGATCGGCGAGGGATCCTACCTTGACCGGGGAAGGCACCTATAAGAGGTAGGTAGGAGGCAAGGTTAAGTGCAGATACCCGGGGAATGAGAACAGTGGGTGCCCGCCATCCCCTGCCTCGGCGAGACGTTTCATCGACGGCTTTTCCCTTCGCCCGTCCCACCGCAGCCACGAAGCAGGACAGCTCTGGCTAATTCCGTTCCTGCTGAGCGCAAAGGCAGCTGCTGTGTTTGGGCTCCAGCGTGGCGGCAGTCTCGTCCTTCTTTCCCACGCCTCCGGAGGCAGCTGCTTTCTGTCCGCTGTGCCAAGCTGCGGCAAGCGTTCCCTTGCTTCCGACCCGGTTCGTTGTTTTCTGACTAGGAATGCCCTGGTATGCCCTCTTGTGCACCATCCAAACCGCCTCAGTTTCTTTTCTGCAGATCCGTCTTCTTCATCTCTTGCCGGTTAGGATCTGCTTCCACAGGTACCACGGGTTGGGTGGAGAAAAAGCACCAAGAAGCACCAAGTCCTTGCACTTCTGATGAGACTTCTTAGATTATCGGATCACTGCGGGTGGACTTTACCGTTGCCTACACTGAACCCTCTTTGTCTGCCACCCTACATACCCCAAATTGCCTTGCCATGCTATAAAAGCATTCATGAAATATAGTCACGTTTTACTACAATTGGCTGAAGAAATGTAACTCTATGTTCAAGTAGGGTATAGGTAACCCAACTGAATATAAAATAATCAAATTAGTATTTAATTGACATGCCTGGCAGCTGTATCATGTCCAGGTTATTGTGCATTTCCTGATGTACAGTAGTATATGAGGTATTTGCAGAGGAAGAAATTATGCAATCAGATAGTGAGCAAATATTTATTCTGAGTCCCATCAATGCCATAGTTGCAGGAGACTTTGTCTCTTTCAGGAATACCATTTAAGCTATAAGCTATAGCATAATAGTTTATTTTTATATTTATGTTTTAATAAATACTTTATTATTGACGGTATCAGAAAGCTGCTTGTTTTAACTGTGATGAGTACTTTCATGATAAGGACTCTTGTTCCATAACCTGGTTGTGTTTTCATTGCCTCAGTTTATTCATCTAGGAATATCACCTTGATATTCTGGGTTCTGAAGTTTCAGAATATAATTTTCATTACCATCTATTCACACATAATTGTTTCTATATAAAATTTATGTTTGTTTAAATATATTGAGAATATATAAAAATATGTACGTCACCCACTCTGAATGGTTCTGGGCAGCTTATAAAGTATAGTAAAAGCATCACTCATATAAAATAAGAGATGTAAAACAAGAAAACTGAAATAGTGGTTATGGCAAAATTTGAGCCTTCTTTAAGGCTTCTCCCAAACTTAGGTTTTTCCTAAAACTTAGTAAGAAAAGGGCTTGCTTTAATTCCAGGGGCAATTTAATAATATATCACTGCCACAGAGAAAACTATGTTTTTTAAAATATCAAATTATTCAAAACAACCTTCATTAATACCTGAGACATCGATTGATAGATAAAATAGAAAAAAAAATAATGTAGAAAGAATAACATAAATCATCCCTCCATTTCTTTATCAACAAAGAAATGAATGGATGGATATGTTAGAAACTGCTACTCCAAGAGCAACTGCTACTCCATTATAAAGCTTTTGTTATTTTGAATAATACAAAAATCTCATTAATCAGGATGACTGAGTTTCACTAAAATCCAAAGTATAAACTTTCCAGAAGCCCAAGCATATAGTTGGTAGAAGCTGTGTTAAGATTTGGACAAAACTAGGCTAGATAAGAATCTAAAATTAGGAAATAACAGTTACTGTAAAAGCTAGGAATTAAACTATATTTTATCAGATCCAGAGATTTAAAATTTTTTGGCCTTGTGCATTGAAGTTCAGTAGTTTGATCATGGCATTATCTTCCTAGTTTCCTTGCTTCCAAGCTTCAGCCCTCACAATTACAATCCATTTCCTGTTACACTTTCCATATATCTGGATTTGGTCAAAAGTTCAAAAATCCTTTTGGAAGTACTTAAAAGTTGAGTGACATAGTTTAGGTTATGCTGCTCTTTAGAAAAGAGACTGTATGGCTCCTGCTCTTAGCTTTGCTTCATGTTTCAAAACCTTTATTGGTCTTAGAAGAAATCAATGAACTAAGTGGATGTAGTAATGAAAGTAAACAGCATTGCAATTGATAAAAATTATTGTGCTGAACATACGAGTAACACTTTCTGTCGGGCAATGCTTCTAAGAACTATTATATATAGTTATGCTGAACAAGAATGATGGGATTATGGATTGGTTATTTTCTACTACAGGGAGTGGTCTAGACCAGGGTCCCAACCGCGTCCGCGGACCGTCAACCGGAACAAGCCGCCGTGGTTGCTGGCGCCGCCATCTTTTTGAGCGCTCTGGTGAGCTTTTCCGGGTAAAAGCTCACCGGGCGCTGTTTATCATAAAGATGGGGCGCAGCCTCGAGCTTTTCCGGGTAGAAAGCCATTTCTACCCGAAAAGCTCACCAGAGCGTGCGCGCATCTTTTTAAACGCGCTCGTGACGCCACCGAAGCCTTTTCGTCATAAAAGATGGCGGCGCCAGTTGACGCTGAACGGCGCGGCGCCCAGCTGATGTCGGAACCGGGCCGCGTCGAAAAGGTTGGGGATCCCTGGTCTAGACTATATCTGTTCTGATTTAACATTTGTCTTGATGATATGGGCTCTATATAAAATACGTTGTATGGGATAGCATTCAAAAATACAGTTTCCTTCTCAGAAAAAGACCAACGGAATGTGCTGTTTTTCTTTTTTAATGAGACCTGGAAACATTTTTAAAACTATGATATCATTGCGGTACTGTAATTTGAAGTAATTCAGACCATATTATCATCTAATGTTCTTTCTTGTTCTTCATGTCTACAATAGAATTGATAAATGTCTCTATTCTTAATGTCCCATTCAATAATTTTGAAAGGAGGATAAGGGTAAAAAGTGAGTAGGTTTGCTGGACATCAAGCCAGGTATTAATCATTATAATTTTCCAAAGCAGGAAAGCAGGTGGAAGCCCTACTGGAGAACATATTTCACATATTCTCTTTTTAAATAGTCTAATGCACGGGTGTCAAACTTGATCGTGTTACGTTAGATATCACAATTTTTTTTGCCTTTGAAGAGCTGGGTAGGTGTAGCCACCAAGGCTGTGGCCGGGCAATTTGACATCCCTAATCTAATGTGTTTTCCTATTTAGTTACATTTATTCATTCTGATACTAAAATTGTGAATTCTGTAATAAATCACATTTACCCAAGGAAATTACTTAATTACAACTGATTAAAACACTTCTTTTATTGTTTAGTCATTTTTCTTTATTCATTCATAGATATCAGCATCCGTTTCAGGCAATGTTCTCCATTTATACTCTTTTCATGTTTCCTCATGAAGCAAAACACAGAATTTCTTCACAATGCTTTTTGAACAGTTAATGCTAGAACATTCTCCTGGAAGCATCCTAATGCTCTCAAGGAGATGTACAGTATGTATAACTATGCATAGTTATTATGCCTTTGAAGTTGTTGAGCATACCTGTGAATATATGCTTAAAATGATTTACAAAGCAGACCTTAGAAATGCATTGCAATAGCAATTTAGCTGAGGTAATTCCTTTTACAAACTCTAAACATAGTTGTTTCATTTATTTGAGATTATTATTCAGCTAATCTTAAAATTTTAGTAATTTAAAATGTGTGTGTTTGTGCTATTTTCATATAACACTTAAATTATACTCCTTTATTAAAGTCAAATTTCTTAAAATGAGTATCAAGTTATTTGCTATCTTAGGATGCATCGAATAAAAAAATACAGTATCATCTAAATGTTAACTACCACTTACACAATTCCTTCCATTCAATCATGATAGCTGGGGCTAATAGGAAATGAACTTCAAGAAACTAGAAAGGCATTGGATAGTAAACCATGAACCAGATTTACATTTGTATTTCTTGATTTGTCTTTCCCTTTGTAAATAAAATAATGTTTGATCTTTGCTGCTTGATTAATTTCCATATTAGCTGATAATGCTGCTTAAGTAATTTCCATATAATTGTATTTATTATCTCAGGAGGGAGAATTCTATGACAGTCTTGCCTGGGCTTGTGTCATGCCTAGGTCGAAAGATGACATAGTGCAATCCAAATGATTGGATTCTTTATTTGCTTATGCCTAATGGATAGAATCTTGTCACAGTAAAGATATAACTTTCTAACCTAATAGATAACAGCTTGGGAAATGTTTAGGGTATGACTCCTGAACCTCTTCCTGCCTCAGACTGCTCAGTTTCTTAATTTGGTGTTCCTGGCAGAATTTCCTCCTGTCTTTCTCCTGATACATGTTCCATCACAACTTGTAATCTAATCTGTGTTGAGGTTGGTTGTTTCTTAGATGGGAAACCATTAGGCATCAACAGGCTGTATGGGAAAGAAAATGGTAGAAAGCCATGGTAAATCTTTTCTGTATTGTTGCCAAGCAAATTACGTGGATGTGCCCATAAATTCACCATGAATTGAGGTCAACTTGAAGGAAGTTTACTTTGAATTGCTTAATTGTTACCAGTTTCACCTGAAGAGCAAAAACTAGACTCTTGATTAATACCTGGTGTTTCCTAAGATTGTGTTTGTTTTGGCAGCGAGACAAAGAAAAAAGGACGAAATATTCCATCCCAGATATATTTTGAGTGATGTTAACAGCTACCATGGTAAATTGAACTTGTATTGTGCATTCTTTTATCACAGACTGGTGCTTTGACGAACATTTTATTAGTAGGTTCCAAGTCAAACATAGATTGACAAATAGTTTTACTACCATTATAATGGATATAATTCTCTTTCCCATTCTTATTTATCAATTTTTGCTTGATCTCTATCAAACTTTCCATTCTATTCCTTTCCTCTTAGATTAATTTATTCAGACATTGTCCGTCAGTTTGGGCAATTTTTCAACCCTGAAGTGGGTCAGGTAATGCAGATAGAACTCCTTAAATTTCTGTTGTGTTGTATAACATTATTTACGTTACTGTACATTATTTTTGTTCAACAGTGATTTATACTGGATTATATTAGTAATCTATTTGGAGAGAAAAATTTGCTAGAGATACACCTTACAATGGCATAACTGGTTTTCTAATTTTAATTATAAAAAGATAAAATAGTTTTTCAAACGCATGGAAAAGGAACTACCTCATAATTCTCCACTGAGCCGAAGGGAGAGTCTAGGATGGGGTAGTTTCTAGTCTCCTAGCTCTGCAGACCGAGTTGAAAAACTGAGGACACACCCCCTGGTAACGGTCCCCACTTCTTCACTCGGTCTCAGCGTGTTCAGACCACCCTTTAAGGGCTCTGAATAGTTAAGATTGTAGAAGAATTTTCACCCCCTGGATTAAGCTTTTTGTTTTAGAGAGGCTTAGATCAGGTTTGACAGCTAGCTGGCTTGCTGGTTTAGCACTTTCATTTTTCCGCGCCTTTTTTCCGGTTTGCGTTTTTTTGCTTATCATTTAATTTTTAAACTCCTTTCTAGTGGACTGGTTTTTTCCCTTTCTGGTTGGAAATTGGGTGGAGGTGACCCTGAGAGCCCGTGTGGCCTGGGCTGGGGGCAGGAGGTGGCGTCTTACTTAACTCACCTTCTCCCGATCCACTTTCCCTTGACTTGGGCTAGCTGCATCTGCTGCTAAACGCCCTTTTTTTCAGCAGCGGCGGCAGCCATTTCTCACGTTTGGGGAAAAGGAACTACCTCATAATTTTCTGTGTCTCATTTCCTGGATAATATGTTTATTATGTTTTATCGAAGTAGCAGAAAAAACATATAATGTGTTCTCGTTTTTAATCTTATTAAAGTCCTTTTATTAGTGACTTATACAAGTACAAAACTCCTTAAATTTTATACCTGTGATGTCTTCAGGATTTAAAATAAAGCTGAACTACATTAACTACATTATTTCTTCTAGGCAAAAACTGCAAATATTTTTTTATTTTATTAGGGAAAATGGCCAACTCCCAACTTTTCTCCTTAAGCGTCCAACTTTTTCCCTAAAGCAGCTCCCTATAGTGCAAATGAAACAATGGATCTTACTCAGTAGCTTATAAAATGAAGATGAAAGGAAATCATAGAGGAGGCTTTGGAAATGAAGATTGAAAATCTATTTCACTAGATTTTAAAGCAGCTTTTTAGGACATTTATGACATGCTTATATTTCATATGTAGGAGGAATTCAGGATTCTGAATTTCATATGTAGAATTGTAATGTGAGAAGGCCAGCTTGAACAAGTTACTTGCTCATAGACATGACCGTATTGGCAGCTGACAAAAAAAACAACAGAAATAATTAGAGAATGATTTAAAGCTAGGTATTTGAGAATCTGATTACTAAATAATATTTTCAAGCTTTTACACAATCCTTACGTTGCTTTGCCATTGTAAGAAATATGGCTACTCTTCAGGTATATTAAAACATCACACATTTTACATGTCTTTACCATAAGAAAATTTCCTCTGTTGTGTATTGAATCTTTTCTCAAATTGTAAATATAATTTGGATTAGACTAAATTTTAAAGACCCATGAAAGTTTGATTCCAGAAGTGTAGAGAATGTACTATGGAAAAGTATAACATAGTCCAAAGAATATTCTCTAGGTTGCTTCATTATTGTTATTTTATTCCTTTGTATCATAGCTTTTTGAATTTTTTATCTGCAGAAAAAAAAGCTTTTTGTCCTTTTGCAAAGGACAAAATGGTTATTACGATTATCTCTTTTTGTATAAGAGACTATTTCTCTTATACAAAAAGAGATAATCATAATAACCATAATAACTTATGATGATAAATCATTACATGCTTAATGACTGTAGGTAGCTCTCAACAAAGAAAAAATTATATTTAAAAAATAAAAAATGCCAAGCACAATGAAGTGAGAGGTCTGACATATCTCACTGAAGGATGAAAAGATCTTTAGAACAGCTGTTCTAAACAACAGCAGAGCGGGTACTATCTGGATCTCAGAGTGAACCTAATTCCAGAAGGTGGGGACTGCTCATTCTAAAGAAGGTATGTTTTGGGGGTCAGAGAAATGAGATTGCTTAATTGAAGGTGCCTGGTGCTTAGCAAGGTTGTATTTTATAAGGGTTTGAATTTACAGAATTATTTCTGGGGCATCGTGGCTAAAGATGAGAAATGCAAATACAAATAATAGTATGAGAAAGGAAAATGGAATCAAAAGGAAGAAGAATACATTGTAAATAACAAACTAAAAGACTCAACGTCCATCCCACCCCTGAAAGGACCTAATGGCAAAGACTGCAACGAAGACACCATCAAAGCAAACCTATTTAAGACATTCTTTGGCTCAGTATATGTAAACAGCAATGGATCATGCCCAGTATTTCCTAGTCGAACCACAGACAACTACAATGATCTAATACATACTGATTTTACAGAAGACATTGTTGAAAAAGCACTGCGCAATTTAAAACCATCCCTATCTATTGGACCAGACGGAATATGTGCCTACTTCTTAAAAAAGTTATCCACTGACATAGCCGAACCTCTAAGCATAATCTTTGAAAAATCTTTCAGGACCAGCTCCTTGCCAAAACTATGGTCACAAGCCATGGTCATCCCCATCTTCAAAAAGGGAGACCCCAGCCTAATTGAAAATTACAGACCAATCTCCTTATGCTGCGTCACCTGTAAAGTCCTGGAATCAATTATTAACCAATCCATCATCCTCCACCTAGAAACAAACAACCTACTCTCTAATAAACAATTTGGTTTCAGAAAAAAACTATCCTGTAATCTGCAACTCTTACACTGCAAAAACATATGAACTACACAACTTGATCAGGACAAAGCAATAGATGCAATCTACATAGACTTCTGTAAAGCCTTTGATTCAGTGGTACACGACAAACTACTAAAACTAAAATCTTATGGTATCTCTGGACATCTACATAACTGGATAGAAGCATTCTTGTCAAACAGACAACAAATGGTCAAAATTGGGAGTGTCCTATCAAATTCTGTAGCTATCAACAGTGGTGTCCCCTAAGGCAGTGTTTTAGGACCAACTCTTCATACTCTACATAAATGACCTCTGTGATCATATTAAGAGCAACTGCGTTGTTTTCGCTGATGATGTAAAGCTATTCAACACCACAGACAATACTACTACCCTCCAAAAAGACCTTGACTATGTATCAGAATGGTCAATCAAATGGCAACTTCAAATCTCAACAAATAAATGTTCTGTCTTACATGTTGGCAGAAAAAATCAGCAAATAAAATACAAGCTAAATAGTCAAGACCTTGTTGATGATCCAAACTTTGTCAAGGACATTGGAGTACTCATCTCAAATGCTAGAGCCCACTGTAACTACATAGCCAAAAAGGGATTAAGAGTTGTTAATCTAATCCTACGTAGCTTCCTCTCTGGTAATATTACACTACTAACTAGAACATACAAAACATTTGCTAGACCTATACTTGAATACAGCTCATCAGTCTGGAACCCATATGTATCTGATATTAACACAATTGAAAAAGTCCAGAAATATTTCACAAGAAGAGTTCTCCGCTCCTCTACTCTTTGCAGAATACCTTATGCCACCAGACTTGAAACTCTAGACCTAGAAAATCTAGAACTACGCCGCCTCCGGTCCGATCTAAATATAGTATATAAAATCATACATTGCAATGTCCTACCTGTTAATAAATGCTTCAGTTTCAATCATAACAACACAAGAGCACACAATAGATACAAACTCAAGGTTAACCACACCAAACTTGACTGCAGAAAATATGACTAGCAACAGAGTGGTCAATGTTTGGAATACTCTACCTGACTCTGTGGTTTCTTCCCCAAACCCCAAAAACTTTAACCTTAGACTGTCTACTATTAACCTCACCCCCTTCCTAAGAGGCCTGTAGCCTTCCTAAGAGGTGTGCATAAGCTCACCAATCGTGCCTACCATCCCTGTCCTATTGTTTTTTATTTTCTTACATCTATCTCATGTATTCAAAACTATATTTATTCTTATACCTGTTCCTTGTAAGCGACATTTGACAAATCAAATAAATACTAAAATAAATACTAAAATATATGTTAAATATATGAGTTTATCAAAGATGTGCTAGAAGTGCTCTGAGATATTTAAGGACATTAAGTATACAAAACAACCTATAGTAGATTACAGGTAGTCTTCAATTTACAACCATTCATTTAGTGACCATTTGAAGTTATAAGGACACTGAGAAAAGAGACTTAAGAACATTTTTCACACATATGACTATTGGAGCATCCCCATGGCCAATGTGATCAGTATCCCAGATACATGTCATCATCTTTTGCGACCATCCACACCAAAGTCGATGGGGAAGCCAGATTCATTTAACAACTATGTTGCTAACTTAATCACTGCAGTGATTCACTTAACAATTGTGTCCCAGAAAGGCTGTAAAATGGGGCAGAATTAATTAACTTGCTTAGCAACATAAATTTTAGGCTCAATTGTGATCTTAAGTCAAAAACTATCTGTACATGCATCATATTGGTACATTTCAGATGGCTCAGAACTGAAATATAGAATACATAGTCTGCATATGACCAGGAAGTTCTAAATGTCATCTCTATAGCATATAGCCATTACATTGAAAAAAAGGAATGTGATTCTAGACTTAATCTTAAATGGCAATCTCACTTATTGTGTGATATGAGTATAAGAGGACTAATAGAAAATCTTCAGATTGCTACCAAAGTTATTTTATTATAAAAGTGGAAAATTGATAACAAATTTGAAAGTAATGCTCTTTAACTTCAAAGGAGCAACTTCTTAAAAAAAGTGCAACATATTTTTCCATTTTTGTTGTGTTTGTTTAGTTTTCTCAAATCATATTAGAAACGTGATTTCATATAGTATAGTGATTACCTTGTGTTTGAATTAGCTCCACTTTCTTAGAATAAGCTTATAACTCTTTTTAAATTGAATTTATTCATCTGAGATATAGCTTTTGAATATATTGTCTGATGTACTTGATTTAACTATATTATTCCCTGAGATATGCTTTTTTTTTCTTCATCATGTTGATGAATCATCATTAGGAACATGAATTATAGAATGATATTTATAATGATCCTCCTATGACAGAATTCAATGATAGAAACAACTGGAATAAAATACATTTTTGACTATAGGTGTACTAAGTTCTATTTTAAGATGAGTAGGAAATATTGGCATAAAAACAAAATTATGACACAGAGCACAAAGTTCAGTTACAGTACAAAAAATTAAATTGTTATGTAGAAAAAACTATTACATTTTCTTTTGTTTTTTTGCTTGTTTTTTGCTTTGGCAATTACAAGGATCATTCAGTTTTCTAGGTAACATTTTCGGAAATAATGTGCCATTGCTTTCTAACAGAAAGGCCCAAAATCCTGCAGTTGTCTTTCATAGGACTAGAACTAGGGCTTTCCCACTTTCCCACTTCTATTTCAGTACCTTATTTACTGGACAAAACTAACTCTCATTTTATTTCCTTGATCTATAATCATTAATATTTTCTTCCCAATCAATTGGCCTTCTGTATGAATATAGAAATTGTAACGATCCTATTTTGACTTGATGCATATGTCTACAGTCACCTATGTACAGCAATTATGTGTACAACAGTTATGTTGGCAATTGCAAATATGCCCTTAGTAGATTGATTGTCTCCCTAAATGGGACCATTAAAAGAAAATAATATGGGTGGTAGTCGAATGAATATACTGCATTTCTGGAATAGTTAATGATACTCTGGGGAACAATTCTAATAAATGCATTTGAACCACAAGGATATCCTTTGAAAGCAATAACAATTAGTATATTGACTTGATATAGGACAAATCGTTATTGGATATTAATATTTAAGAGTTAATTCTACTTATTTCAGATATCTTTTTTCAGAAGCTAAACTGGGTCTAAAAACTAAGCCTGCCTGCTGCGTGATGTAGTTACTGCTGCACCCACCTATGTTGATGAATAATTCATCTAGCATTTCGCCCTAATCTTAGTTTATGAGAAAGATAGGAATTCTACACCATGTACTGCCTTTCTGTAAAATCAAGTATAAAACATGGGAAAAATCTATAATGCAGTTCCTGTTCTTATAGTGTAAATATATGTGACTGGGAACTTCAGTACTTACCCCTCACTTTGTCAAAGTGGACATAAAATACAACTTTAATAAACAAATTCAAAATATATATGAAGCCTAAATTTATAAAATATGTGCAGGCCACAAGATGATGATTCGTTGTTATAATTAGCAACTTGGGAGAGAGAGAACTTACATATCAGCTCCCCAAAAAGAGAAAAATAAATCTTAAACTCAGCCTGAAATCACACAGAATGCCGTACACGTGCAGAAAAATCAGAATAAGAATAACGCTGCACAAGGAGATAAAAAATTAAAAATGTATGAAACGTAGAATAACAGTAGCAATGGCACTTAGACTTATATACTTGTTCATAGTGCTTTACAGCACTCTGAACCATTTACAGTGTCAACATATCTGGGTTCTTGGAAAAATGGAAGGTTAAGTCAACCTTGAGTCGAACAGGATCGAACTCCAAGCTCTGGCAGAGTTAGCCTGTTATAATGTTTTCTAACCACTATGCCATCTGAATTTTAGAGATAGCCTAAATCCCAAATTAAAGTCCACTGCTTCTTTGTCCCTTGACTTCCCTAGTTTCTTGAAATAATTATATTTATTTAGTTATTCCCACTTGCTTTACAGGTCAGGTACCAGAAGGCTCTCACATCCTTCAATTTTGCTTTGGCCCTTTAAAGAAACAAATCTGTTTTTCTCTCTTTAAAAGGGAAGGAAGAGGATATGTGCCAAAGCTCATGCTTGAGACAAGATGTCTATTTGAATTCAGACTCTGTTGGCATCTAGACTGGCAATGTGCTGTCCAGCCAGTGTATGGCAATTGGTAGCAATTGTGAGCAATTGTGATTCCCTTAAGGGAATGCATCATGGTAAATGTAGTTAAAGGTATCCTGGGAAATGTAGTTCATGTCACGTGGCCACATCTGTAATCCCAATTGGTCACTAATTTAACCCTCCATGGGTTGGGGGAGTTTTCCTCACTTTTGCCTGAATTCCCTAACTCATGGCAGCTGCTTTCTATCGCTACGAGATGGGTTAGGAGATAACCACCTTTTACCTACAAGGCAGAGATACAAAGGATTGGTCATTAAAGAAGAACTTCATCACAAATGTGAGTTATGAGGATACCTGATGAACTAATAAATGTACTTTGTTATGGACGTCTTGTTGAGTTTATCTATCTGCATCTGCACAGCTTACAAATCCACCACTGTGCAGAAGACAGAAAAGGCAGTGAGGCTACAATTTTACATATCCTGTCACTTCAGACTAGTGATCATGCACATTTTGCGAATCAAATATTTGAATTAGTCTTCGTATTCATGCTTGAATTCAACTACGATAATTTTTTTGTATTTCTTCCACATTTTCCTCTTTAGTAATCAGACTAGTATATTTGAGAAAATTCTGGAAAAAAATGTTCTTTGGTCATCTTTCACTTTTCTTCCCTACCTCCGCTATATACATATAGTTTATGTAATAAAGCAGCCCTACTATGTCAGCAAAAGATTTCTGCACATTGTTTATCATAACTTGCTGTCCTGAGGGTGGAGAATTCAGGAATCCTTCCTAAAGTTTTTAAAAGATTTTTTTTAGATGCTTTGCATATAAAGCAACTGTATGTACTTTCCAATAAGTTTCAGTACATCCCAGTGGACTACCATCGTCTTTTTACACTCCAATAATCCTGGAAAACATTTTGAGTTCTCATCCCTGATAAGTATAATTATTTCAGAAGGTAGACTGAAAAAAATGATTACTTTGGAACTAAGCCAATATGTTGAAGTTGTTGCAATGATTCACTGTAATAATATGTTTAACTTTTGTTTTGAGACCAGCAGTTGATATTATAAAGTAGTTCTTTGGAAATGTCAAGTACTGTTTTTATATGATTGAAAGTTGGAGTTGTTAACTACTTTAGTAGCATAGTAATTTTTCATGCCTGTGTGCTTAGTCTAGGAGAACATAGTCATGACATCTTTGATGTGATTATATCAACCACAGATTTAGCAACTATTTGAATATACAAAGCTATGTGAGTAAAGTATTTTTCCTTCAATATAGAGTGCTCTACATGTTTCTGTTTCATGCTGCTGTTTCAATTAAAAAGTGTTAAAAGTAGCAAATGGGGACTTTATAAAATGGATGAAGTCTCCTTCATTAAAGCAGCCATGTGTTCTAGAAGGCATTCCTGACTGCAGTGTAAGGGAAGAAGTGTTTCTGCATGTGTGTTCAGTTTTCTTTATCAGCTGAAGAGTAGTTTGTGCATATACATTTGTAAGCAGCAAAAGACAACCTTTGTTAGGACCACCCACTTAGCTTCATGAGACCAATTCACTTCAAGAAGTGCCTCCCACCCTTGTGAGTTTATTTTTATACCTTCAGTTTACAATTGCTAGGCTGGGATAGAGGAAGCTTCTAATTACAAGTAATAAAGGATGATGAGCATTCTGGTCTTGGCATATCTTTCTAAAGATCATAGAGCTGCATTCATAATATTTTTCATATTTCTTCATTTTTTCCACAATATGCTTGAAAAACATAACCACTCTTCTTTGTATAATTTAGTGTTTTCCAAATTTTCCAAATACTCTCTAATAAAAAATTTGGTTTCAGAAAAAAAACTATCCTGTAATCTGAAACTCTTACACTGCAAAAACATATGGACTACACAACTCGATAAGGGCAAAGCAACAGACACAATCTACATAGACTTCTGTAAAGCCTTTGATTCAGCGGTGCACAACAAACTACCACTAAAATTAAAATCTTATGGTATCTCTGGATACCTGCATAACTGGATAGAAGCATTCCTGTCAAACAGACAACAAATGGTCAAAATTGGGAGTGTCTTATCAAATTCTGTACCTGTCAACAGTGGTGTCCTCCAAGGCAGTGTTCTAGGACCAACTCTCTTCATACTCTACACAAATGACCTCTGTGATCATATTAAGAGCAACTGCGTTCTCTTCGCTGATGATGTAAAGCTATTCAACACCACAGACAATACTACTATCCTTCAAAAAGACCTCGACTATGTATCAGAATGGTCAACCAAATGGCAACTTCAAATCTCAACAAATAAATGCTCTGTCCTATATATTAGCAAAAAAAAATCAGAAAAGAAAATACAGGCTGAATAGTCAAGACCTTGTTGATGATCCAAACTGTCAAGGATCTTGGAGTACTCATCTCTAATGATCTAAGTGCTAGAGCCCACTGTAACTACATAGCCAAAAAGACATTAAGAGTTGTTAACCTAATCTTACATAGCTTTTTTTCTGATAATATTACACTACTAACTAGAGTATGCAAAACATTTGCTAGACCAATACTCGAACACAGCTCATCAGTCTGGAACCCAAATTATGTATTTGATATTAACACAGTTGAGAAAGTCCAGAAATATTTCACAAGAAGAGTTCTCCACTCTTCTACTCTTTGCAGAATACCTTATGCCACCAGACTTGAAATTTTAGACCTAGAAAACCTAGAACTACACCGCCTTCGGTCTGATCTAAGTAGAGGATATAAAATTATACATTGCAATGTCCTACCTGTCAATGAATGCTTCAGTTTCAACCATAACAACACAAGAGCAAACAATAGATACAAACTCAAGGTTAATCCCACCAAACCTGATTGCAGGAAATACGTCTTCAGCAACAGAGTGGTCAATGTCTGGAATACTCTACCTGACTCTGTAGTTTCTTCCCCAAACCCCAAAAACTTTAACCTTAGACTGTCTACTATTGACCCTTTCCTAAGAGGCCGGTAGGGGGCGTGCATAAGCTCACCAATCGTGCCTACCGTCCCTGTCCTATTGTTTCTTTTATTCTTCTTATATGTATCCATGTATTCATAACTATGTTTTTACTTGTACCTATTATCTTGTAAGCAATTGACAAACCAAATTAAAAAAAATTGTTGCTGTCAGTATGTATTGAATTTAAAATTCTGTAGTACCCAGCTAACATATATTAGAAGGTAACCAAGTTAAAAATCATTTGTGTAAACTGTTCAATCACATAATTAAGTTTCTCTAGTAATGTGTTATGTATCTACTTTAAATTTATATATTTGAATAATTAGGTAATCTTTTGTGTGTTGTTCTTTTCTGGAAAACTTCCTTATCATAACATACTTTTAAATAAAAGTTTGTCCTATGTGTTTTAACATTATTTAACAAATATGTATGTTTTGCACTCATTGTATGGCTGTTAATGTTCAGGTTCATGTAGCTTTGGAATGGTTTGGAAAAATGTTGAATGAACTCATTAATCGTCAGTATATTTGTATATTTGTAAATATTTATGCAAATAGAATAGAATAAAAAGTTTATTGTAGCTTTAAAAGTACACTAATCAGCATACATTAAAATAAAAATTCATTTCATTCAGTTCTCAAAAGATAACCATTATGCATTTGTAACATTTTACTGTTCAGTTCCTACCTGTAGTTCTCATTGTGTTTTCTTTAAAATTTAGGTAGCCTAGCTTAGTGTAGAACTGATTTTAAAAAAATTTAAAAATCAGTTCTTGAGTTTATTTTTGCAAAGTGGCTTTTTCACTCCTTCCCCCAGCCTCACAATACAAATCACCAGTACTTCAGATAAAGTGAAAAGCATTTATTCATGAAGGATAAGTTTTGTATAGGGTACAGAAACAAGTGATACATACATTCAGTATATATCGTGTGAATGTATGGGTTACTTTACCCCCTTTCCCAGTTGAATTTGTATCTTTATACTTGCAAGTGTTTCGAGTTCTTCCAGAATACAACCCCTATTGTTTATTTTGTGGTTTAAGCTAGTTTTTACAAGTAAAAAAGAAATGTCTTTGGATAAATAGAAAACTTAGTTTTCTGAACTTCAAAAGAAGTATGAAAGAAAGTATGGATACCATGCTAAAATGCTAATGTCACCTTTATTAAATTTTAATTTTTAATATGCTTTAAGTTTTAATATGCTTTAATAAATATGCGTTAATATGCGTTAATAAAGCATTTATTAACAATGAAGCATAACATTACAGGTAACAATGATACCTTGCAAACATGATTTAAGAAAATTATCAAATATAGCAACATGGAGAGTGATAATGTACTATAAGAGTTACCTGAAGAATTCTTAAGTTTTATATATATATTTCATAAATATGAATATATTAGAATTAATATTTATAATATTTATATTTATATTTTCAGAGTATGCTGGAGGTAAAACCATGAAGAAATAGTGGAAAGAAGAATAATGTTTTTCCGAAATCGTTTTCTGTTTCTGTTGGCTTTAGCTGCCTTATTAGCCTTTTTGAGCCTTAGCCTCCAATTCTGTAAGTATAATTTTATATCATAGCTAAGATTTATAAATACCATGTTCTTTTTATTGCATTTTAATGTATGTGTAGGAAGTAAAATCAAAATGTCAGAATGATTGTGTGTGCAACATGAGGACTCATTTTCTGCTTTATAAAAATGACACAAATGACACAATTTTGAACATATTTTAAACAAACTGTTATTAATTCTGACTGTGCGGGCTGAAAATGATTGATATGTTTGATATGTAATAACAAATGAGGAAGGAGAATTCTTTTCCCCCTCACTTTCTGCAAAATATTTAGTTTATTTCATATGTATAGATTTGAAAAACAAATGCAAATTATTCATTACTTTTCTCATATTAGAATTTTTTAATACCGTATATACTCGAGTATAAGCCGAGTTTTTCAGGCCATTTTTTGTGCTGAAAAAATCCCCCTCGGCTTATACTCGAGTCAGATTCCGCTCTGAAAAAAAAATGGGCTCAGAAAACAACGCGAGCCGAGGTCGCTTCGGCTCCGCTCGGCTTCTCCAACATCCGGCACTGCCCTGTTCTATGTGCCGGGCCCGGCAAGTCCGAGCAGCCAGCGCGTGGAGCAGGACGGCGCCGGAGATCGTTGGCTGCTCTTTTCGCAAGCACGGGAGGCCTCCCGGCTGGCCAGCTGCTCTCCTCCTTCTCTGCCTGTTTGTTCTGTGTGACCGAGGAGGAGGAGACCGGCCGGCTGGTTGGGGGAGGCTTTCTGCGCCGAGGGAGGCGGCTGCTGGTGTCCGGCTTTGCTCCGCTTCTCCGATGGTCCGGCGCGGCCGTTCTTTACTTGGGCAGCCGGGCGCCCGCACGCGGCGCCACGGCGGCAACAGGCAGTTCCGCCCGGGCTCCGCTCAGGTGTCTGGCTGGGGCTGTTGGGAGTTGCTGCCGCCAGTGCGGCCCCAGTCCCGCATCGCCTCGGGAAGGGAAAGGCAAAGCGCTTTTGCCTTTCCCTTCCCGGCTGGGGCTGTTGGGAGTTGCTGCCGCCAGTGCGGCCCCAGTCCCGCGTCGCCTCGGGAAGGGAAAGGCCACGGCTTGGAAGGCCGCCGCTGGAGCGAAGCTGCGCAACGGATCGGGCGCGCCGGACGGTTCCGACCGAGCCCCGAGCGTCTTTGGCGCCCGCCCAGCGCTGCGGAGCTCCCTGTACTGGGAGAAGGGAAGACCCCCGGGCGGGGCTGGGAGAGGAGCTTCTCCTGCCCGCCCCTCTTTCTGCGCCCACCAGTGTCCCCGCAGGGCGCCCCGCCCGCAGTCGCCGCCGCTTGAAAGAGACGGGCCGGGGTGGGTAGAAAGGCGCCGGGCGCCCTTGGAGGAGAAGGTCCCGCGTTCGCCTGTCTACCCGCGGATGTCAGCGGAGCTTTGCGCTGCTGCCGTCCGGGGTCTCTGGGCAAACACGTCCACCCAGCGGGGCTTGTCGCCTCGGCACGCAACGCAGCGCTGCCCTCGAATTCCCTGTCCGGTTGCCCCCCTTTGAGGGCGATGGCAGTAAACTGTTCCCGTAGCAGCGGCTGCTCCTCTTTCCCGGCTGGGCTGGTGAACGAGGCTTCGCAGGGCACCTTCGGCTCAGCAATTCTCTCCGCCGGAGCGGCTGGTCCCGGGAGGCCAGCCCCTCTGCCCGGAGGGGCTGGGGGAGGGGCTCCGGTCCGGCCTTCGGCCGTGGTCGTCCCTCTCGCTGATACGCCTGAGGCGCCCCTGGTTGCCTTGCCGGCTGGTTCCTCCGCCACAGAGCGAAAGACACGCTTCCCTCGAGGAGAGCAGGGGATGCGGGTCCTGAGGCAGCCAAGTCCCCCAAATGCTCGCAGTCCCACCTGCCAGCCGGACGGTCGCGCGCTCCCCTCTGGACTCTGCCGGCGCCTGTGCCCTCCAGAAGGCAGGAGGGTCACCCGGGTGGTTTGTTTTTAGCAAACCTGAGAGGAGCACCAAGGTGGGGAAAAGGGAACACGTGACTACGCAGGAGCTGTTCTGGGATTCTTTCCTGCTTCTTGTGCAATCTCACGCCCCTCCCGAGAAGGGACACCCTACCCCCATTTGGGACTTGCGCCTGACAGGGGCCTGATGGAGCCCAGAGCTTTGGAAGTCATTCATTCTTCCAGGCTGCACATGAAGGACATGAAGAGCTTCCAGGCTCTTGAGAAGGGAGGTCTCTGCTCCATCTGACCCTGGAGTAGTGGGGTAGTTGTGATTGCAGGGAAGCCAGGCAACAAATTACAACTCTGGCCTGGCGGGTGGATTCAGACCGCCCTGAAGGAGGACAGAACCCACGTGAAGTTGTGATAACATTCAGAGCCAAAAACAGCCCCACCCCTCTTCGGAGAACCCAGTAGTTCCCACCAAAGAGAGGCGAGGGTGTAAAGGCTGGTCTGAACACAGCTCAGATCTGGCTTTTTAATCAGGGCCAGGGAGCCCCTGAAATGCAGGTCCTGGGCCGCATCCTGATACTTTCCTTGGTGCTCTGGGCAGAAGTAACTGGCCTGCTTCAGTCACAGTTCAGCAGAACACCCACTAAGTACCCCAAGGTTTAGTGAACCATAAACCACTGTTGGCTCCAACAAGGGGACAGGCCGGGAAGAAGTAACTGGGGTTTAGTAAATCTAGAATCATTTTAATCCCAATCCAGATTGAATCCATACAGTCCATACAGTCTTAACTCTCCGAAGCCTCGTTCACCAGCCCAGCCGGGAAAGAGGAGCAGCCGCTGCTACGGGAACAGTTTACTGCCATCGCCCTCAAAAGGGGGGAAACCGGACAGGGAATCCGAGGGCAGCGCTCATTGCGTGCCGGAGGCGACAAGCCCTGCTCGGGTGGACGTGTTTGCCCAGAGACCCCGGACGAAGCAGCGGCAAAGCTCCGCTGACATCCGCGGGCAGACAGGCGAGCGGGACCTTCTCCAAGGCGCCCGGCGCCTTTCTACCCACCCCGGCCCGTCTCTTTCAAGTGGCGGCAACTGCGGGGCGGGGTCGTCCTGCGGGGACACCGGTGGGCGCGGAAAAGGGGCGGGCGGGAGAAGCTCCTCTCCCTGCCCCGCCCGGGGGTCTTCCCCTTCTCCCGGTACAGGGAGCTCCGTGGCGCTGGGCGGGCGCCAAAGACGACGCTCAGGGCTCGGTCGGAACCGTCCGGCGCGCCCGATCCGATGCTAGCAGCGGCTGCGTGCAGCTTCGCTCCAGCGGCGGCCTTCCAAGCCGTGGCCTTTCCCTTCCCGAGGTGACGGGACTGGGGCCGCACCGGCGGCAGCAACTCCCAACAGCCCCAGCCGGGAAGGGAAAGGCAAAAAGCGCTTTGCCTTTCCCTTCCCGAGGCGACGCGGGACTGGGGCTGCACCGGCGGCAGCAACTCCCAACAGCCCCAGCCGGGAAGGGAAAGGCAAAGGCGCTTTGCCTTTCCCTTCCCGAGGCGACGCGGGACTGGGGCCGCACCGGCGGCAGCAACTCCCAACAGCCCCAGCCGGAAGGAAAAGGCAAAAGCGCTTTGCCTTTCCCTTCCCGAGGCGACGCGGGACTGGGGCCGCACCGGCGGCAGCAACTCCCAACAGCCCCAGCCGGGAAGGGAAAGGCAAAAAGCGCTTTGCCTTTCCCTTCCCGAGGCGACGCAGGACTGGGGCCGCACCGGCGGTAGCGACTCCTTCTTCTTTTGGGTTAGTGAATCAATTAAACCTTTCATGATAGTGAGATCGTTTCCCAAATTAATTATTTTTATTTTTGAAATTTACCAGTAGCTGCTGCATTTCCCACCCTCGGCTTATACTCGAGTCAATAAGTTTTCCTCAGTTTTTTTGTGTAAAATTAGGTGCCTCGGCTTATATTCGGGTTGACTTATACTCGAGTATATACGGTAATTACATAATTAAAATATGAGCATCAGACTAATTTTCAAATATAAGAGCATGATTTTAAAAAAGGAAAGAGATAAAGCATAATTATATTTGCAAGGTTCTATTACCAAATCCAATTGTAATATTCTTTTAAACTTGATATAGAGTTGATTTCTTGGTCTGATCTACCTCTTGAGGCTGGTTGTTTTATGCTTTACCTACTCCTTTTCTCCTACTAATGTGAATGGGTTTGTATAGGTGTGTCTATCTGCAATATTTACACATAATTTAATTCCTTTTTCATTGTTTGAGCTTAAGCAGTGTTTTTCTCCTCAGTGTTTTGGTAACAGGTACCTCAGTGCCATTCTCTTTACATTCCACAGACTGTCACCACATCATAGTTAGCGATGAAAGATCATTACATATGAATAGCCCTAAACCACAGCCACTCAATTTTGTCAGAACCTATAGCCAAAACCTGTTCTTCCCCACCTACCTCCAGGCACTGGGAAAACATCTTGATGACAACATTTGGATGGCCTGAGGCAAAAGCATGTATCTGTCATCAGCACATTAATGATACATGACCCCATGCTCATAGATGATCTCACCAATGCTTTCATGTAGCTCTTAAATAGAAGTGCAAAGACAAAAAGTCTTGAAAACTGTCCATACTTTCACAGGGAACAACTCTTGGCCACCCCACTAACACTTCCACCAATCATCATTTTCACATAATAACACTATTTAATCTTTCCCCAACATAACAATCTTATAACATCTGTAAACAATTGGTGTTCTGACACAAACATATGGTCTTGATGCTAGGTTTGGGGAAAAATACATTGATGGGGTAGAAAATTATGTACTTAAAATCTGATTGTAGTATTTGTAGCTATAGTTCCTTCAGTCTGTTCAGCATATTAATAGGCAGTACAGGAAAGCTTGTCTTTTGTATTGAGGCTGTGGCCTTTTTTTCATGTTTTGACTTTGATGTCAACTAATGAGGAACACTTGTGAGAAGGGATGCTGTTGTTTAAAAAAGATTAATGCTAAATGATTGGTGAAATAAACTTTTGTTTATATTTCTATAATGTAAATAAATCATAGCATTTTGATAGATATCAATCAAATACTACTTAACTGATCAGTCATTGTCATTAACAAGCCTGTTCTAGATTGAAATTTAAACCACAAACCTTTATTGCCATTTTCCTAATCTATGGAATAACAGTGGAAAATGCTAAGTCTATTAGAATTTTGCTAACTAGTGTGTGCAGATAGCCCTTGACTTACTACTGCAACTAGGACTAGAAATATGATAATGTTAATGGTTATAAGTTGAGGCGCACACATGACTGGAAGTGCTGTGCTTGTTAAATGAACATGGTGGTCATTAAAACAAATGTGATAATCATTAAGCGAATCCATTTATTTGAATGCTGGAAACTAGCAAAAGTCTCAAATTGTGGTCACGTGACTTTAGAAATGCTGCAACCAGTCATAAAGGTGACCAGTTGAAAGTTAACAACATGACATGGATGCTGCAACCATTTATGGTTATTTATGGTAGTGATTGATGGTGGTGCTTTTTAGGCCCTAAGTTAGTTGTTAAATTCAAATACTTAAATACCAAAAGACAACTGTTGAAAAACCAACTTGGCCCACACTGCATGGTCCCAAACATTTTTCAAGTGTTCTTTCAGACTGTTTTATTTTCCAAAAGCTTGAAGTAGACACAAAACTTTTCTAGACCTAATCCTAATCGATCAGATGGATCAGATTGAAGAGGCAAAACAGTTGGAAACCTTGGAAGAATCTCATATCATATTGTGCTTCAAAGTACATAAAAATGAAAAATTGGAATAAATCAAAATGGAGACCTAATTTCAATGTTCAAGATACATTCAGAATTCTACATATAAAAACCTATAGCTAATATCTATAGAAAGTTACCAAATAATGCAAATGGAAAAAAAGAGAGAGAGAGAGCTTATTTTGGCTATGCGATTAATAATGAGGGGTGGGTGGGAATGGAAAGAATGAGTTTGCTACTTGGAGAAGATGGTAAGATAGTTAATAGATGGCGAGGAAAGTGTTTCTACCATGAATAAATTTAAGGATTCAGAAATAGATCAGTTATGTCTGAAGACCTTGAAGAACTTAATAGATACAATTGTGAAGTGCTTTGAGAAACCATATAGTGCCAAATGATTGGTGTAGGGTGCATGTTCCTATCTTCAAAAAGGGAATAAAAAAAGGACCTGGATAAAAATGCATGTCACCTTAGTATCAGTCCTTTGCAAACTTCTGGTACAGTCTGTTAAGTAGGTGGTTTGTGACAATTTAAAAAAGAATGCATTGTTTGGCAGAAGCCAACATGAATTTATCAAGAAAAAGTTGTACAAAAGAATCAGGTTTCCTTTTCTTTTTGATAAAGTGCTGTTCAAAGAACCATAGAAAAGTGTACAGTGAAGATGGTAAAATGTGGGTTGTATACATGCAACTATTATATGGATATGTGCCTGATTTTACCATTGTACCGAACAAATATACATCAGTGACTTGTATAAAGCTGGATTAAAATGTCAAATGGCATATTGCAGAGCTCTGTTCAAGGCAAAAGAAAAGTAGTGTTTCAGAATAACTAGCAATAACTTTTACTCATAGCAAAACACACTTAAAACATGGGCTATTCTTTTGGGAATGTGAATATGAATTAGTTCAGCAGATACTATCTACTAAAAAAAAAAGTCTTATGTTTAAATGTCTGTTAATGTTAAGAAGCCCATATTAGGTAAGATACCATGATTGCGTTCTAATGTATAAATGTGTTTTTAAGTTTAGTTTAGTTTATTGTCATTGCACCTCGTACAATGAAATCAAACACCATCTTCAATGCACATCATGACCATGATCATGAAAATAAACACAAACACACATCCTTCAACCTTCACACATTGAACCGAAAACACCTAACACAGCACCAGCAATGCTACACAGCAGAATTCAAAAGAGCTACTGTCCTGGGATAGAAGCTGTTTTTCAGCCTATTTGTCCTTGCTTTTATTATTCTGTACCGTCTGCCAGATAGTAATAGTTAAAAAAAGGGTTCCCAGGATGAGATGGATCTTTGAGAAATTTTGAACTTTCTTAAGGCATCGGGAGCTATAAAGCTCTTCCAAAGAGGGGAGAAGGCAACCAATGATCTTCTGGGCAATGACATTAACCCTCTGGAGTGCTTTCCTATCTGCCACTGTGTAATTGGCAAACCATACTGAAGTGCAGTATGTTAAAATGCTCTCTATGGTGCAGCGGTAGAAGGTCACCAGCAGTTATTGTAAAATACATGCCATCCTTGCAAACATAAGAGTTGTGCACAATATAAGTATACATTCAAGTATCGTTGCCTATGACGTGTGTGTGTGTGTGTGTGTGTGTGTGTGTGTGTGTGTTAGAGGGAGAGGGAGAAAGAGAGAATGATTGAAACTGATAAATCATTTGGACTATATTAATGTCTGGGCTGAATTTTTTTTTGTCCACAAAGAATGGAATTATTTAATGTGTACTTTTGAATAAATATTTAGATTTCTTCATGTATACCATCATGCATTCCTCATAATATAAAGGCATCTGTTCAGGACAAAATTAAGCTCTTGGTAAAAGGTCACTTACAAATGTTGTATAAAGAAAGGAGCTCTTTGTCATTATATATATGAAAGATTATATACTATTTTAGGTTTAGTAACCTAGGTGGTATGTATGATGACCTTTACAGAGGAAAAAATAAATCTGAAGAAACATTATAGCTACTGAAACAGACACATTGTTACTATAATTATTTGTTTGGATTTTCTGAAATCTCTGATAGCATTGGGGTACTTTGATGGTATAGGGAAAAATAAGGATCTAGAAAATTGTGATTTGATAGAGATTCAATCCTCAAAAACAAAGGTAAGAATTTAAAGGACATAAAAGCAGTTTATGAAATATATGGGATGTAGAGGAAGTAAAGATTTTCAAGGCTAGAAAGTTATATTATAGAAGCTAGATTTAGCTGTTTCCTTTTCTTTAGCTTACTATTTCTTATTTCTTTTGTGCTTTACATAACATTTTTTATTCAGGAAGGAGTGTGGGGTATATACATGTATAGTGTGCATATTCTCTTGAGGGTACACAGTGATGAGCTTCTCCTGGGAGAAAGATCACCCTAAGACAACAGATGACAAGGTTATAGGCATTGTTTCTTTGGAAACACTGCCAAATATGTTATAGTTGAAGGCCTTTAAAAGTCAAACCTTAACGCTGTTTACCTTAGGCCATTTCAGACACCTCTGTTCTCAGACGAAAATCAATATTATGGACTTACTGTTGTACTCATAAATGAAACACAGCTGTGGTCCAATAGGTAATAATTCACTCTTAAAAGCCAGTGGTTTGGAGGGTTTTAAAATCCAATTTAATCAAGAACTAGTACTCTTTTCTTGCACTAGGGTAAGCAGGAAAATAATGTTAGTTCTCAAAGTACAAAATATTAAAAATTACCAATATTGTTTCAGTAGATTAATCATTCTTAAGCTTTGCAAATGTTTAATGAGAGTCTTAGACTTAGTTAGAGCTATATAATTATTTTTCCATCTTCTTACTAGTCAATTTCATTGGTACGTACATAAGATCATTGAAAAGGACAAGTTTAAATATGAAAACCCTGTTATTGTTAGCTTGTGTCATTGTACAATGTACAATCAACATAGACCCTTGAACAAATGTTATAGAGGTAATTAAAAGGAATGGCTGGAATGTGATTTGTTTTCTTGTTACTTACGTGTTGAGGATTGAAATTCCTGCTTCTGTGTTGTTATATTTTCACGAATAGATTTAATATGAAATATAACAACAATACCTGATTTTAAGCTTTGGGGAAAGAACTCTTGATCAGTAACACCTCAAGAAGGATATTTTCAAATAAGCAATAATAGATTTTCTGGATTTTTACTGTAAAAAAAAATCTGTGAAATTTGAATGCAGATGTTAGAATACATAATCTACCATACGTATTCTTTCTATGCCATTCTTTCTGTGGAATATTTTCTTCATAGGACAATGATAGTAACAGAAATTTCACATGTATTTAAAGAACCACTCAGTAACAATTTAGGTAATTCTTAAGATATTGTCCCCTATTCGAAACAATGCTACTTTTCTTAATGCCCATGTTTCAGTTCTATCAGTTTTATGGAAAGAATATGAGCTATGATTCAGTCAGGTGAGTAGTTAATAAGGGGAGTGAAGCTTATTTTTTTAGCTCACCATTCCTCAGCTTTACACCTTCCAAACATGAAAAGTACTAAAGTTTGGGGAAAGTCTGATCTATCCCTATCAAATAAATCTAATTTATGATGCCAGATTGGAAAACAGCAGAATACATTTCCACATAGTCCTTTCCAGAAAATTTCCTATACTCTTTATCATGCTCAGTATAACAGTCTGAACATGTCTTTCTATGACATTTCTCAATTGCACAGGTTAGCAAAAGAGGTAGTTCAGAATTCGAGCAAAACATTACACTTTCCCCCTCTGTTTACACATAAGAGAAATAGTCTCGTAGGAAAATATTTTAGCAGCACTTTTTATAAATAACTGCCGATGGATGGAAGAGTTAAAATTTCTTTTTCCATTCTTGCAGAACTTTTCTAGTGTATCTTTTTATGTTTAAAGCCAATGAAAATTTATCATGGGTCCTGTAAACAAAGTCTGCTGTGTACAAGTTTGTAAAAGTGCTTTGAAATAGTTTGGTTGCGCAAAACTGAAAGAATCTACTGTGTTTAAGGCTAACATTCAGGAAAAAATATTTTCAAAGTTTTAAAGTCGAAAGAAAAAAGGGAATGGATTTTCTTCCATGTCTGATTTTTTTTGGTAAATATTAAAGATTTTTCTTCAATATCTTACCTTTTAGTTATTTTAGTATTAATTGTATTTGCTATTCAAATAACTGTGTTCTTAATTAAAACCAAAACAATGGATGGATTGTTGAATGGATAAAAAAAGGGATGAACATATGAACAACTCAAGAGATTCCATTTTTATTTTATATTGTTTCTTTTATTTTTCAGAAGTGATTATACTGAAAGCATAGTGCACATATTGTATGCATAATGTAAGGTGGGGCAAAATTAGGATAAACAAAATCTATGACAAAATGCTGTTTTCAGTAGTAATACCGGTAGTTTTAATACTCAAAGAATAATATTTATTAGGCTAAACTAGAAGATGGGTATGTTTATTTTTTCTTGTCTCTTCATATTATGTTATATATATAATATGCTGTATGTATTAAAGATAATTCTGGAAAAATCATTTATTTTCTTTTGTAGGCAGAATAGAATTTAAACATATTTAGGAAAGCTGAAATGGATTGTCATTGAAAATTATATTTTCTAAGAAAACATAATTCAATATACAGTACATGAAATAGCAATGTTAGAGCCTTAGACAATTTATTTAGTGCTTATGCTTTTAATAAAAACCTTGTAATTTTATTTTACTGGTTGCTTTGTTAACAGAATTTTGTTTAGTTACTATTTCTCTTACACTGTCTGCATTTAACCCAAATCTGTTATAAAGATCAAAAGCAATGCATAATGAAAAGATTGTTTTGCTGATGAATACCACTCTTTCAGCAAAATTATATCATTATATTACATATCATCTCATATCATAAGAAATCACTAATTAACGTGATGTAGAAATACATTTTATATTAGAAGTCTAGTATAAGAAGTATAGAAGTCTATTTCCTGTTTCCATATTTATTCCATATTTATTTATGTATTTTGAATTATGCAAATAAATAATTTAGCATTAGACTAATCAGTATCAACTGATGTTGGTTATTTATATTTTAGTACATTTGATTCCTGTTAAGCCAATTAAAGACGATGGTTTGCATTCCAAGAATCGAAAGAGAATAATGCCTAATCCACTAACAGAGCCACCTGCTATCGATCCTATTTATGAAGCCCAATTTTATTGTAATGTTCCCAGCATCTCTGAACGCAGTATGGAAGGTATGCAATTTTGTTGTTGACTGCTCTTTTATTGTTATTTGCTTAATTCTATTGCAGTTTTGAAACATTGCGAATAGAATGTTCTCACATTCCAAACAGAAAGCATCATTTAACAAAAAAGTAAAGGCAACCTACTAGCTTAAGCTTAAATGGAACAGCTGCTCAAATATAATTTTCTCCCTCTCCCACAGGACTGATTTAGTCATGTCTTGCATTTAAAATCCTTAGAAGCTGTAAGTAGAATGAATGGTTTTTATAGAAAAGCATGAAATCCTTAGAAGCTGTAAGTAGAATGAATGGTTTTTATAGAAAAGCATGAAGCTTCTGAATCTGATCTGCAAGAATCAGAAAATGGATTTTAAAAATATTAGCCTAATTAGCCCTATTATTTTTATGTAGTACACAGTCTCCATTGGATCTGTACATCATACAGAAGTTTTATACAGTGCTGGTAAATAGGTTTTTTTTTATTACCTATTTGGCAGAAGTGGTATTCAGCAGGTTCTGAACAGTTCTGCAGAACCGGTAGTAGAAATTTTGAATAGTTCAGAATACTACCACTTACTGGCCCCACCCCCATCTATTCTCTGCCACCTGATTCCCAGCTGATTGGCTGGGTCTTCTTTTGTTACCCTGCAGAGGAGAACGAAGCTGGAAAGCAGGTTAATGGGTGGGGAGGGAATGGGATTTTGGAGTAACCATCACCCAGGGGTAGGGTGGGAATGGAGATTTTACAGTATCTTTTCCCTACCATGCCCACCAAGCCACGCTCACCAAGCCATGCCCACTAAGCCAAGCCATGCCACCAAGCCATACCCATAGAACCAGTAGTAAAAATGTTTGAATCCCACCACTGCTATTTGGTAATCCAAACTTTTCCATTGTAGTTTCCTATGTTCAAATCAAGGTTCTTCCCCGTAAATCAGTTAAAATGTCTAGTCCAGCTGAAAAGTAAAATGGGTATACATTTATCATCACTACCAATTGCCTCTGTTCTGGCTTATAGTCAGAGGACTTTCTCAGTATCACCAGGCAACCAATCAATAGCTCTATCCATTGGCTTGTCAAAATTCACCCCTTCCTCCTTTCACCCCTCCCCCTCTCTTTTCCTGGCACCAGCTGCCTGGTGCAAAAGAAAGAAGATGGCGGGAGAAAGGAGCTTTTCATCCAGAGCAATGACCTGCATCAGCCCAAATTATTGACACCCTGAAGCACAGCTGTGACAGAGAATATAAGTAGGAGTTGCATGAAATTTATGCTATTTCAATATCCAGTACCCTTATTAGCTGCTTTTTATACGATAACCAAAGTTGATGAAGCAGACTGGCATCCTGGAATCATTGTGCTTGAAACCACAGAGAAAAAGTTCTTTCTCTCTTCCTTAATTATACACAGAACCACCACAAATACTTCCTTAAAAATAGTTTTTATTCTATTTAAAATAATAACAGAAAAAAAGCAAAACAAGAATTCAAGCATTATACAAAAAAAACCCCCACACACCCAACAATCATAACAGATGTTTAAAGAAATTAGTGAAAATAAAAGGAACAGGAAAAATTAAAAGTATAAATATGCTGTTAGAACAATAAACAGTTCCAATTCTATATATAATCATCTAATATAGTTCATTGTTCTCATTTATATTATAACGCAAACATAAATAAAATTCTTATGTCTTACCACCACAAATACTTGTCAGCTGCTATTTGGGATCAGCTTGGAGACCTCACCATTTTAGGGAGAGAACCTGGTTTGAAATAATTTTCTTGTACTCTGCTGAATGGCCCTTGTCTCGCTTGTTGGCTGCCTTAGGAGGAAAAATACTAAGTAAAACTGAGGAATAGGTTGGGAAAAAGATGAAGGCAATACTTTTTTAATTATTATTTTTATTTTATTATAAATAGAAAGAGCAACATATTCAATATCCATATAGACAGTGTGTTGCCTGGTTACAATTCCTTTGAACAATATTTAGCATCATAAGATGATGATATGGTCTAGCTATAATCTTATAGTATCAGTGCTTTTCCTTCATAATATTAATACATATTAATTATTAATACTAATTAGAATTAATAATAGCTTACAGTAATTAATCATAATGATAAAAGTAATCTTTCTCTTATAATTTTAAAGTTCTAACTTCTATTTCTCTTATTTAATCATCAATAGAACAAATCCCATATCTCAAAATATTCAGTGTCTTCCTTTTAATTTCAAGAGTTAGTCTACTCATTTCTGTACATTCTAAAATTTTAAATTATCTTTTCTGTAGGGATCTCCTCGCATTTTCAGTGTTGCGCAGACACGATTCTGGCCGCTGTTAACACATGTACTATTAAATACACATTCCTTTTATTGTATTTTTCATTACTGTATGGAATGCCCAAAATAAATATGGTTTTAAATCTATATGTTCCTTTATCATTTTTTCTATCCAGGTGTGTATTTTTGTCCAAGATTTTTTTGCTTTTGGACACATCCACATGTGGTAGTATGGGCCCGGGATCTGGTTGCACTTCCAACACTTGGCAGGCATATCTTTAAACATCCTGGCTAATCTTGCTGGAGGGAGGTGCCGTCTATAAAACATTTTGTATAAATTTTCTTTATATACAGTGGACATTGTTAGTTTATAGTTTATGTCCCACAATTTTTTGCCATTTATCAGATTCTATAGAGTGCCCCAAAAGTTTGGCCCATGCAATAATGGTTTCCTTTCCTTGCTCTTCTTCCATTCTAATACTCAGTAAATAATTATAGAATTTTTAAATTAATTTCTCCTCTGGTCCTGTTAAAATTTAATCCAGTTCTGTTGGTTCTTTATGTAAACCATATATTTTAGCATCTTTTTGATATCATACGGCCACCATATTAAGTCTATTCTTTGTTTATTCAATTCCTGCTTGTTTTTCAAATTCCTCTTCTCATTCAAAATATCTTTATATTTTATGATTTTTCCCATATCATTACATTTGGGTATGTCAGTGCCTCCATCGTGGAGAGCCAGGCTGGTATTTTCAAATATTGTTTTTCCTTGATTTTTGCCCATAATTAAAACAAGACATTTTCAACTGTTACAATTGTTCAGTGCCAATGCTGTATGTTTAACTAAAGGTGTAAATGTATTATAAATTCTTGGAGTTCAATTGGAATTCTAAAAGGAATCTCTATTATGAGTATATTCTTGCTCTTTTTCTTATAGGTCATGGACCTCACTATTTTAAACTGATATCTGTTCATGTACTAATTCGCCATGGGGACCGATATCCTCTTTATGCCATTCCCAGAACAAAACGGCCAGACATTGACTGTACATTAATGCCTAACAGGTAACATTTCTGTATTATACTAATGTTTTGTATATTTTATTTCTGCACAAATAATGTTAGTGCCTGATCAAAATTCATAATCATTTTTGAATAGATTGTCATCAGTTTAAGCACAGAAGTACAAACTTTTTTTAAAAAGGATTCTTTCACGCTGTCCTTCTATAGTGCTCTGCATATTCATTCACACAATATTGATAAGCTTATCTTCCTTATCTTCCTTTCTCTCTCTGTCATTCTATCATTTCTTCCACTTCCCCAAAATTGGTAGAATTTTCACAGAGATGATTCACAGCTGTAGAAAATGTTTTAATCTTTGACTGAATGCACTTGCATTTCAGCTGATTGGAAAGCATAAAGCTGCCTTTCTGGTCTTCCTCCAATTAGTGCTAAAAGCATTTGTTCATAAGTGGGTGGATTTGTTAGTACTTAACCATATTATACTGATTTTATATTCTAGTTATTTTATTCATAAGTAGAGATGATCTTACCATTAGGCTTACAATTTAAAGATGTAATGACGAAAAGAAAATAGTATCAATATTATCAATTCTAACATCTTAGATTTTCATAAATGGTGAAAAGGGTGTTGCGTTATCGCATTTAATATAAGAGAAGTTTGATGGAGGAATAGTTGCCAGAGTAATAACACATTAAAGAGTAAAAATTAATTTAAGATTATTTTAAGATGACAGAAGCCAATCATTTACTTATTCGTTCATTCATTCTACTAGGCTTTTTCATTTTTAAGGTAGCATATTATGCCATTTCAGTAGAAAATATTCATTTCAATGGATGTTTTAATTTGAAGTTATAAAGAAGCTGGATATTTTAGCAGAATGACAATCCAAAACCAGAATAACAATTACAAATAAACTAAGATTATTTTCAAACTTGAAGGATTCTGCAAGGAAGAGTGGAAAAGTAATTCCAAAGATAAGAATAGAAATAGTCTTATCTGATTATATAATAACTTTAGAAGCTATTATTTATGTCAAAGGAGGTGATACCAAGTACTGATTTAAAAAAGGCCAAACATTGCACCTGACATATTTATACTGTTTTCTTGCCTTGAATCTGTAAATAACTGTTCATAAATAGAATGTATTAAAATTTGAGCAATATTATGTTTAATATTGTAACGTGTAAATATTGTGTCTGTTTCTGTCTCTTCTATCTCAATCAGTCAGTATTCAGAAGTATCTCAACTTTTTCATACAATTGAAAAAGTAAAATCATTTAAGAGAGAACTAGAACTCACTAACCTTTTGTGATAAACACATTTTCTCAAATAGAATGCTGCTATGCTGAAGTGAGCCATGCATAATAAATTTTTCTAGGATAGCCTTACTGGTGAATAGAAATAAATTGAATTGGCTCTAGTAAGCAATTACATTTTCTAATAAGATAAGTGATGAATAAGTTGTTAATTGCACTGATTGGATTTTTAATGAACTTACTCTAGGGAATGAAATATTAATTGAAGAGAGATAATTCAAAGCCATTTGGACATTTTATAGGACATGACAACCACAGTTCTAAAAATATCTAATACAATAGTGCTAGAAAAAAATCCAAAGTTGTCAAAGGCATTCTATGATAATATTAATTGAATCACTATTTAAGTTCTTCTATAAAGTTGAAAAGTAACAAAGCCAAAGCCAGCAAACCACATTGTAGACTTACAGTGTAACTCTTATTTATACAAAGTTCTTTTGTTCTATGTAAAATTATTACAAAACAATATTGAGTTTATGTCTCCTAATTTAGCTATTATCCCCATGTAGTTGCTATTCTGACAGTGCAGTTGTGTGAGATTAGATGAGTGCTGTCCATATAATTTATGGTTCATGAAACATTTAGCCATTCTAAAGGTGTCGTATGTGAAGTGAGTTTGAATATTCATAAATGGTTGTGATTTCTTTGTTCATTAATGAATCTTTTTTCATACCAGTACATACTTATATGTCTATCACACAGCTATGTTATTCAAAGCAGAAAAAAAGATAGAAATATAATCAAATCTGCAGCATTTACTATTGCCCTTCGATCCTTGCATGTTATCCTTTCAACCACTATATCTATATGCTGCTTCATGTATTCATTTTTTGAGGATATCCCATACAACAGCAAACAACAACCTTCTTGGTTTTCCACTTGCTTTTAATCCAGTTACTCATTTTTTATTTGTTTTTAATTTGATCTTTATTTATTCTTTGCATGTGACTGGTCTCTTACATTTGTTTTGTTTTGTGTTGTTCATATTTGCAGTCAGTCCACATTAGTTCAGCACCATTTGTTCTTGGCTTTATCTCTTGTTTTACCACACACATTTCTTAATTACATTATTCTCCTTACAGAGTTTCTCCTTACATAACAGGTTGTCATTTCCATTCATCAAAGTAGGTAGAAACAGCCATTTTCACTTTTTTAAAATTTCTTTCCAGTTTTCCCAACTTTAGACAGTGTACTTGCTCTTTTGCCATTTATATATTGTATATGACTTCTTTCACTCTATTTTCTCCATCAACATGGAAGAGAAGATGTTGATGAGAATGGAATAAGTTGACAAATAAGGAAACCAGACCAAGACAACAACTACCTTTATCATTGCCAATGTTGGGGGAGGCAGGAGTGGCACACAAAAAAGGAGAAAGTAAAAGTCCTAGGATCTGAATTGGATTCACTGGTTATTAATTATTTAGAAATTGTGTCTATTTTTTCTAATTCAATCCACTATCACCAATAACTGGTTATACAGTAACTAGTAGTTTCCAAGATTCTGAGAATATTTTTTTTCAAGGTACAAAACCTTGTAAGATAAATACTGGACAATCCTGTGGATGCATTCAGCAAGGATTTGACTAACAAGTGGATGAGAGGCATAGAAGTAGGAAAGCGGAAATCTTAACTCCATCCTGGAATGAGAGCAGCTTTTGTGGGAGAAAGTTTACTGGGCAGAGAATTCCTGATTTTATGGTAGAATAGAATATTCTATATTATAGTTGGAAGAGATCTTGGAGGTCTTCTAGTCCAACCCCCTGCTTAGTCAGGAAACCCTATACTATTTCAGACAAATGGTTATCCAATCTCGTCTTAAAAACTTCCCGTGTTGGAGCATTTATAACTTCTGGAGGTAAGTTGTTCCACTGATGAATTGTTCTAACTGTCAGGACATTTCTCCTTAGCTGTAGGTTGCTTCTCTCCTTGATTAGTTTCCACCCATTGCTTCTTGTCCTGCCCTCAGATGCTTTGGAGAATAGCTTGACTCCCTCTTCTTTGTTGCAGCCCCTGAAATATTGGAATACTGCTATCATGCCACACCTAGTTCTTCTTTTCATCAAACTAGACAGACAATTCCAGCAACTGTTATATGAGGATGTGCTCCTAGTGGATAGTGACTAGTTGGTTGGCAGAGCAGCATTGGTTGGATTGGCTTTATCAACTTTTAATTAATGTATGTTGTAGAAAAAGGACAGGGTAGACAGCAGGCATTACAGCTCCAGATTTGGTACAGGGGTGGATAGACTATTTAAGGCATGTGGAGGGATATGCAATTTGGGAGTACCTGGTAGAGGAAAAAGGTCTGACAGTAGGTTTTGGGTTGATTATTATATTCATCTAGGACTTTGGTGACTGGGTGGGGGGATTGAGAGGGGGGAAAGAGAGGAGAGAGAGAGAGAGAGACCTTATTTTAATTCATTCAGTCTGTTGTTCTTGCCATCTTTTATTCTTTTTTCTTTTTAAAATTATATTGTAATTACCATGTTTTGATTGTTGTGGGCTGCCTAAAATTGTTGGCAGTTTCAAGGTTACATAAAGACTTCAGGCATACAGACATCTGTGGAGTTCCTAAATTAGAACAAGTTTCACAATTGGTAAGGATAATAAATACCACAGATAACAATTGACAGTGAGAAGTGATAAAGTGAACAGAAATAATATATAGTTTCTGATGTTAGGTGTCCATTTTAGCTTTTGTGATATGATAGAACCTAGAAATTTGAAGGTCTCAACTGTTGATACTGTATTGTCTAGTATTGTAAGAGGTGGTAGTATGGGAGGGTTTCTCCTAAAGTCTACCACCATTTCTATGGTTTTGAATGTGTTCAGTTCTACATTGTTTTGGTTACACCACAAGGCAAGTTGTACAACCTCCCGTCTGTATGCGGATTCGTCATTGTATCAAAAGAGACCAATCACTGTTGTATCATCTGCAAACTTCAATATTTTAACAGATGCATCGTTTGAGATGCAGTCATATAGTATATAGGGAGAAGACAAGTGGAGAAAGCACACAGCCTGTGTGCTGTGCTGATTGTACAGGTATCAGATGTGATTCTGATTGTACAGGTATCAGATGTGATTCTGTCTAGTTTCACCTGCTGCTTCCTGTCTGTTAGGAAGCTTATGATCCACTTATAAGTGTGTTCAGGTACTGCTAGTTGGTTTAATTTACTTAGAAGAGTGTCTGGAATGATGGTATTGAATGCTGAACTGAAGTCTACAAAGAGGACCCTTGCGTAGGTATTTGGAGATTCAAGGTGTTGTAGAATATAGTGCAGAACCATATTAACAGCATCATCTGTTGATCTGTTTGCTTGGTATGCAAACTGCATGGGATCTAACAGTGGATCCGTGATGAATTTCAGGTGGGACAGCACTAGCCTTTCAAAGGTTTCATAACTGCAGATGTTAGAGCAATTGGTCTGTAGTCATTCATGTTATCTATTTCTATGACAACACAGTTGAAGCACTGTTTTTACCAGTAATGAATGGCTTGAAGAACTGAACAGTGAATAAGAAAGAAGAGAGAGAGAGAAGATAGAGATACCTTTGGATTATGACCTTGGAAAGAATGACTAAGAATACGGTGGACTTCAAGAGGCACCAATCAATCCATCCTTGTTTAAATAAAGACTAGAATAGGACTTCACAAACTGTGTGCATGTAATACAAAGAATTATGAACCAAAAAAGCAAAGCTTTGTATTTGGCAAAATACTGGTAATAAGAACTAGAAAAAAGGGTAGCTAATGAATACAAAGGTAAAAGTGATAAATGGAATGCCTTCGGAACATCTGTAGATTTTGCTGGAGATATATCAGAATGGGGATATATCAGAATATATTTATCTACAGTACATAGTTGTCAGGAGTCAGATTCAACTTAGGGGCACTTAAGTAGGAAACCCTGATTACATCTCAAGTATAAATATATAAAATAAAGGGTCAGATTGCATATTTAATAACTTCCACCGTATCCTTCTATTTTATGGATATTAAAATTGAAGAGTCTTTCTGGAGCTTAAGCACACTAACAAAATACTTTTTCATTGTGCATAGATAGCATCATTAATCTCCACACTGTTGCCTGGATACTTAATTGGCCATTCAAAAAAAAAAGATTCTTAATATGATTTTTTTTAAAATGGAAAAGTAATTAACCAATGAATGTCCTTTCAGCTCTTGGCATTTCTTTCTCACCTTCAACTCCATTCTTTTTTTTGTGAATACTAGCCCGCCTTGGGAAACATCTAGAATGTGGGAGTGCAGGATTTTTTTCTTGAAGAACAAATGCTTCCACATATTGAAGAGTAGATTTTCATGGCTGTATGTATGTTAGCATTGCTTAGATACTATTTACTGAGACATAATCAGGATGCTTTCTGACAAAAACGGTACTGGCTTTTCATGTTAATTGTAAATGCTAGTGTTTAGGATATAATAGTGAAGCGTTTCTTAAACGAGCTTCAGGTTTCTAAACAATACCCTTTTATGTAATGTTTAATTGGAAATTGAAAACCCTTTTCATGTTTTTATATAGTTTTTAGAAAGTATGTTGTAAATTAAGTAAGTTTTATTGTACTACATACAAAAGTATACAGATTACACAGTATGATCGTTATTATTACCTTTATTGTCAGAGTACAACATGTGTACAATGAGATTGGCTGAGCCTCCTTCATGCACCCCCAACACAACTCACAGTGAGGACAGAAGTCCCTAACCCAGTCCCAATCTTATTGCACTATGTGACCTTGTTGCACAACGTGCCGGCCCCTAAGTCTGTCATACTATGTTGACATGAAATTATTTTCCATTCAGAAGTCTGACAGTCCATGGGTAGAAACTGTTTGTCAGCCTGTTGGTGCGGCTCGGGATGTGATTGTGTGAGCATATAGGTATTTCATAAAGAGCATTGAAGAATATTCTTACAAGAAGTGATGAATTATACACAAATGCATAACAAATTCTAAAATGTTGTGTATAAACAATAACACAAAAAGAAAGTTTGTTAGATTCCTATTTGTTCCAAATTATCTCTCTGCCATTTTTCTAGGTAAGAATGCAGTTACAACTTTACTTGTGTGTATGGAGCTTGATATGAAGTGCAGAATATTTCTTGATTCTTAGACTTGGTTTGGAGACAAAGCTAAATTTGATTGCATGTATGGATCACTTTGTTAAGAGATAGGAGATAATGTGACTGTTAATCTGGATCTGTTAGCAGCTTTTGATATTGCTGACTGCACTAAGGACCTCGTTTATATATTGGATTACTACATTACATTAGTTCCATTCCTAATTTTGGGGAATAGTATATAGTCAACAAAACAGGCAAGTTATTTATTTCAAATACAGGTAGTCCTCGACTTATGACCACAATTGAGCACCAAATTTCTGTTTTGAACTGAGACATTTGTTACGTAGGTTTTGCCCCATTTTGCAAACTTTCTTGTCACAGTTGTTAAGTGAATCACTGCAGTTGATAAGTTAGCCACATGGTGGTTAAGTGACTCTGGTTTCTCCATTGACTCTGCTTGTCAAAAGGTGATCACATGACTTGGGACAATTAAACTATGTTTCTCCAAAAATTGTGACAGATTTTTAAAAAATTTTTAATTTTTTTTTTAAAATTCCACTGGAAAAAAGGAATTATATTCCTACTGCAATTAAGCTTTTTGCTTCAAATTTCCTCAACTTTTTATGGGGTAAAATTGGGCCCTTTTCCAACAGCCTAACAAAACAAGTTAGCTTTTAAAAGCTTTTTCCTAGCAAATGGGTGCTCCACTCTGTTCATGAGGTTAGAATAGAATAGAATAGAATAGAATAGAATAGAATAGAATAGAATCCGTGATGGTTTTCAGGTGGGACAGCACTAGCCTTTCAAAGGTTTCATAACTGCAGATGTTAGAGCAATTGGTCTGTAGTCATTCATGTTATCTATTTCTATGACAACACAGTTGAAGCACTGTTTTTACCAGTAATGAATGGCTTTAAGAACTGAACAGTGAGTAAGAAAGAAGAGAGAGAGAGAAGATAGAGATACCTTTGGATTATGACCTTGGAAAGAATGACTAAGAATACGGTGGACTTCAAGAGGCACCAATCAATCCATCCTTGTTTAAATAAAGACTAGAATAGGACTTCACAAACTGTGTGCATGTAATACAAAGAATTATGAACCAAAAAAGCAAAGCTTTGTATTTGGCAAAATACTGGTAATAAGAACTAGAAAAAAGAGTAGCTAATGAATACAAAGGTAAAAGTGATAAATGGAATGCCTTCGGAACATCTGTAGATTTTGCTGGAGATATATCAGAATGGGGATATATCAGAATATATTTATCTACAGTACATAGTTATCAGGAGTCAGATTCAACTTAGGGGCACTTAGCGTATATACTCGAGTATAAGCCGAGTTTTTCAGCCCATTTTTTGTGCTGAAAAAATCCCCCTCGGCTTATACTCGAGTCAGATCCCTCTGAAAAAAAATGGTGTGGAGCTCTGGAGCTGGGCAGGCGCTTCCCTGCTTCCGTGTTTCCTTTGCAACTTTTAAGCATGGGGGTAATCGGAAGCAGAAAAGTTCTTGCATGAGGATATATTTTTTTTTTTTAACTGTTTTTAGGGGGGGAAAGACCCACCGTCATGTGAGAATGCTCAGGCACGAAATCTATCCGCCCGAAAATAAGTGTGTGTGTGTGTGGGGGGATTTTAACAGAGGGAAGATGGGGAGAAGGCAAAAGCGACGGAAGATCCTTCAGGGGAAACTGAGGGGAGACTCACCCTTGGTCAGATGAGCCCCCTTCCCGCCCCTAAGGAAGCAGAGGCAGCCAGCAAGGGCAGGCAAGCCCCACATCACAGACTCCGTCCGTCCTCACTACCACCCACCCACCCACCCAAAGCCACGAAGTCCCCCAATCGCGCAGCCCAGAATCTCCCTCCCCTCAGGGGGCAGCAACGACGCCGGTTTTCCCGAGACAAGAAGCTCCGCCGTGCAATGAAAGCGCCCTGGCTCTAGGCTCAGAAAACAACGCGAGCCGAGGTCGCCTGGCTCCGCTCGGCTTCTCCAACATCCGGCACCGCCCTGTTCTATGTGCCGGGCCCGGCAAGTCCGAGCAGCCAGCGCGTGGAGTAGGATGAAGCCGGACATCATTGGCTGCCTCTTTCGCAGCACGGGAGGCCTCCCGGCTGGCCAGCTGCTCTCCTCCTTCTCTGCCTGTTTGTTCTGTGTGACCGAGGAGGAGGAGACCGGCCGGCTGGTTGGGGGAGGCTTTCTGCCGAGGAGGCGGCTGCTGGTGTCCGGCTTTGCTCCGCTTCTCCGATGGTCCGGCACAGCCCTGTTCTTTACTTGGGCAGCCGGGCGCCGCAACGGCGCCCACGGCGGCAACAGGCAGTTCCGCCCGGGCTCCGCTCAGGTGTCTGGCTGGGGCTGTTGGGAGTTGCTGCCGCCAGTGCGGCCCCAGTCCCGCGTCGCCTCGGGAAGGGAAAGGCAAAGCGCTTTTGCCTTTCCCTTCCCAGCTGGGGCTGTTGGGAGTTGCTGCTGCCGGTGCGGCCCCAGTCCCGCGTCGCCTCGGGAAGGGGAAAGGCAAAGCGCTTTTTGCCTTTCCCTTCCCGGCTGGGGCTGTTGGGAGTTGCTGCCGCGGTGCGGCCCCAGTCCCCGCGTCGCCGGGAAGGGAAAGGCAAAGCGCTTTTGCCTTTCCCTTCCCGGCTGGGGCTGTCGGGAGTTGCTGCCGCCGGTGCGGCCCCAGTCCCGCGTCGCCTCGGGAAGGGGAAAGGCAAAGCGCTTTTTGCCTTTCCCTTCCCGGCTGGGGCTGTCGGGAGTTGCTGCCGCCGGTGCGGCCCCAGTCCCGCGTCGCCTCGGGAAGGGAAAGGCAAAGCGCCTTTTGCCTTTCCCTTCGGCTGGGGCTGTTGGGAGTTGCTGCGCGGTGCGGCCCCAGTCCCGCGTCGCCTTGGGAAGGGAAAGGCAAAGCGCTTTTTGCCTTCCCTTCCCGAGGCGACGCGGGACTGGGCCGCACCGGGCGGCAACTCCCAACAGCCCCAGCCAGACACCTGAGCGGAGCCCGGGCGGAACTGCCTGTTGCTGCCGTGGGCGCTGTTGCGGGCGCCCGGCTGCCCAAGTAAAGAACAGGGCCGCGCCGGACCATCGGAGAAGCGGAGCAAAGCCGGACACCAGCAGCCGCCTCCTCGGCGCAGAAAGCCTCCCCAACCAGCCGGCCGGTCTCCTCCTCCTCGGTCACACAGAACAAACAGGCAGAGAAGGAGGAGAGCAGCTGGCCAGCCGGGAGGCCTCCGTGCTGCGAAAGAGGCAGCCAACGATGTCCGGCGCCATCCTGCTCCACGCGCTGGCTGCTTGGACTTGCCGGGCCCGGCACATAGAACAGGGCGGTGCCAGATGTTGGAGAAGCCGAGCGGAGCCAGAGCGACCCCGGCTCGCGTTGTTTTCTGAGCCTAGAGCCAGGGCGCTTTCATTGCACGGCGGAGCTTCTTGTCTCGGGAAAAACCGGGCGTCGTTGCTGCCCCTGAGGGAGGGCGATTCTGGGCTGCGCGATTGGGGGACTTCGTGTCTTTGGGTGGGTGGGTGGGTGGTAGTGAGGACGGACGGAGTCTGTGAAGCGGGGCTTGCCTGCCCTTGCTGGCTGCCTCTGCTTCCTTAGGGGCGGGAAGGGGGTCATCTGGACCAAGGGTGAGTCTCCCCCTCAGTTTCCCCTGAAGGATCTTCCGTCACTTTTGCCTTCTCCCTACATCTCCGCTCAGGTGTCCGGCTGGGGCTGTCGGGAGTTGCTGCCGCCAGTGCGGCTCCGGTCCCGCGTTGCCTTGGGAAGGGTGGGGCAAAACCAGGAGCCGCTGAGCCTGAGCCTCCGGTGCCGCTGCTGCTGTTGCAAAGCGCTGCCGCGGCTCTTCCTTTTTGCCTTTCCCTTCCCGAGGCGACGGGACTGGGGCCGCGCCGGCGGTAGCGACTCCTGACTCAGGGGCCTCCGAGGGAGGGGAAGAGAGTGACTCCTGCCTCCCGCTGTCATCATCATCTTCTTCTTTTGGGTTAGTGAATCAATTAAACCTTTCATGATAGTGAGATCGTTTCCCAAATTAATTATTTTTATTTTTGAAATTTACCAGTAGCTGCTGCATTTCCCACCCTCGGCTTATACTCGAGTCAATAAGTTTTCCCAGTTTTTTTGTGTAAAATTAGGTGCCTCGGCTTATATTCGGGTCGACTTATACTCGAGTATATACGGTAAGTAGGAAACCCTGATTACATCTCAAGTATAAATATATAAAATAAAGGGTCAGATTGCATATTTAATAACTTCCACCGTATCCTTCTATTTTATGGATATTAAAATTGAAGAGTCTTTCTGGAGCTTAAGCACACTAACAAAATACTTTTTTCATTGTGCATAGATAGCATCATTAATCTCCACACTGTTGCCTGGATACTTAATTGGCCATTCAAAAAAAAAAGATTCTTAATATGATTTTTTTTAAAATGGAAAAGTAATTAACCAATGAATGTCCTTTCAGCTCTTGGCATTTCTTTCTCACCTTCAACTCCATTCTTTTTTTTGTGAATACTAGCCCGCCTTGGGAAACATCTAGAATGTGGGAGTGCAGGATTTTTTTTTCTTGAAGAACAAATGCTTCCACATATTGAAGAGTAGATTTTCATGGCTGTATGTATGTTAGCATTGCTTAGATACTATTTACTGAGACATAATCAGGATGCTTTCTGACAAAAACGGTACTGGCTTTTCATGTTAATTGTAAATGCTAGTGTTTAGGATATAATAGTGAAGCGTTTCTTAAACGAGCTTCAGGTTTCTAAACAATACCTTTTTATGTAATGTTTAATTGGAAATTGAAAACCCTTTTCATGTTTTTATATAGTTTTTAGAAAGTTTGTTGTAAATTCGTCAGTTTTATTGTACTACATACAAAAGTATACAGATTACACAGTATGATCGTTATTATTACCTTTATTGTCAGAGTACAACATGTGTACAATGAGATTGCCTGAGCCTCCCTTCATGCACCCCCCCAACACAACTCACAGTGAGGACAGATGTCCCTAACCCAGTCCCAATCTTATTGCACTATGTGACCTTGTTGCACAACGTGCCGGCCCCACAAGTCTGTCATACTATGTTGACATGAAATTATTTTCCATTCAGAAGTCTGACAGTCAATGGGTAGAAACTGTTTGTCAGCCTGTTGGTGCGGCTCGGGATGTGATTGTGTGAGCATATAGGTATTTCATAAAGAGCATTGAAGAATATTCTTACAAGAAGTGATGAATTATACACAAATGCATAACAAATTCTAAAATGTTGTGTATAAACAATAACACAAAAAGAAAGTTTGTTAGATTCCTATTTGTTCCAAATTATCTCTCTGCCATTTTTCTAGGTAAGAATGCAGTTACAACTTTACTTGTGTGTATGGAGCTTGATATGAAGTGCAGAATATTTCTTGATTCTTAGACTTGGTTTGGAGACAAAGCTAAATTTGATTGCATGTATGGATCACTTTGTTAAGAGCTAGGAGATAATGTGACTGTTAATCTGGATCTGTTAGCAGCTTTTGATATTGCTGACTGCACTAAGGACCTCGTTTATATATTGGATTACTACATTACATTAGTTCCATTCCTAATTTTGGGGAATAGTATATAGTCAACAAAACAGACAAGTTATTTATTTCAAATACAGGTAGTCCTCGACTTATGACCACAATTGAGCACCAAATTTCTGTTTTGAACTGAGACATTTGTTACGTAGGTTTTGCCCCATTTTGCAAACTTTCTTGTCACAGTTGTTAAGTGAATCACTGCAGTTGATAAGTTAGCCACATGGTGGTTAAGTGACTCTGGTTTCTCCATTGACTCTGCTTGTCAAAAGGTGATCACATGACTTGGGACAATTACACTATGTTTCTCCAAAAATTGTGACAGATTTTTTAAAAAAATTTTTAATTTTTTTTTTAAAAATTCCACTGGAAAAAAGGAATTATATTCCTACTGCAATTAAGCTTTTTGCTTCAAATTTCCTCAACTTTTTATGGGGTAAAATTGGGCCCTTTTCCAACAGCCTAACAAAACAAGTTAGCTTTTAAAGAGCTTTTTCCTAGATATCCAAATGGGTGCTCCACTCTGTTCATGAGGTTAGAATAGAATAGAATAGAATAGAATAGAATAGAATAGAATAGAATAGAATAGAATAGAATAGAACAGTTTATTGGCCAAGTGTGACTGGACACACAAGGAATTTGTCTTGGTGTAAATACTCTCAGTATACATAAAAGAAAAGATACATTCGTCAAGGGTCAAGAATCAAGCAAAAGGTACAGCTCTTAATGATAGTCATAGAGTACAATAAGCAATCAAATCATACTAGGAAACAGTCAATATAAATCATAAGTATACAAGCGACAAAGTTACAGTCATACAGTCACAAGTGGGAGGGGATAGGTGATGAGTGATGACAAGATTAACAGTAATAGTTAATAGACTTTATAATAGTTGAACAGTGTTGAGGGAATTATTTGTTTAGCAGAGTGATGGCTTTCGGGAAGAAACTGTTCTTGTGTCTAGTTGTTCTGGTGTGCAGTGCTCTATAACATCGTTTTGAGTGTAGGAGTTGAAACTGTTTATGTCCAGGATGTGAGGGGTCTGTAAATATTTTCACAGCCCTCTTTTTGACTCGTGCAGTATACAGGTCCTCAATTGAAGGCAGGTTGGTAGTAATTGTTTTTTCTGCAGTCCTAATTACTTTCTGAAGTCTGTGTCTGTTCTGTTGGGTTGCAGAACCAAACCAGACAGTTATAGTGGTGCAGATAATAGACTCAATGATTCCTCTGTAGAACTGTATCAGCAGCTCCTTGGGCAGTTTGAGCTTTCTGAGTTGGCGCATAAAGAACATTCTTTTATGTGCTTTTTTGATGACGTTTCTGATGTTAGGTGTCCATTTTAGGTCATGTGATATAGTAGAACCTAGAAATGTGAAGGTCTCTACTGTTGATACTGTGTTGTCTAGTATTGTAAGAGGTGGTGGTATGGGAGGGTTGCTTCTAAAGTCTACCACCATTTCTATGGTTTTAAAGTGTGTTCAGTTCCAGATTGTTCCGGTTACACCATGAGGCAAGTTGTATAACCTCCCGTCTGTATGTGGATTCGTCATTGTATCAAAAGAGACCAATCACTGTTGTATCATCTGCAAACTTCAGTATTTTAACAGATGGATCGTTTGAGATGCAGTCATTAGTATATAGGGAGAAGAGAAGTGGAGAAAGCACACAGTCTTGGGGGGGCCCTGTGCTGATTGTACAGGTATTGTTTCAGACAGGTATACCATAGTTTCAAGTAGTGGAGAAATGTTATAAACAAATTGCACACCTGTGGCCTTTCCTGTGAATAGTTTCCAAGATCCTTGCTTCAACAATACAGTCAAAGTGGCGACGTAAGTAGTAGATTGGGGATATAGAATTACAAAGGAACCCGGTCAGACCATCAGGTTTTATCGATCTGTTAGCAAACATTCAAGATACTGCCCTGCAAATTATCTAAAGCTGTGTGATATTCTAAATATAGGTAGTCTTTGACTTACAATCACAAATGGGTCTGAACTACCGTTCTAGGTGAGGCAGTTGTTAAATGAGTCACACCTGATTTTATGATCTTTTTGTCATGGTCATTTCCGTGAATCACTGAGATTGTTAAGTGAATCATGAAGTCATTAAGTGAATCCAGCTTCACACTGTGACCTTGTCAAAAGCTGGAAAGGTCTTAAATGATGATTATGTGATGTCATGATACTGCAATTGTTGTAAATACATTGCCAAGCACCTGAATTGTGATCATATGACCATAGGGACAGTCATAAGCAGGGGTGTCAAACTCCCGGCCGTGGACCGGATGTGTCACGTGCTAGTCATGCCCATGGTGGTTTTAGCAAAGGGGAAAAAAAGTCACGATACGTCACTTGACAACAACATGACGCTGCGAGTTTGACACCCCTGGTTATAAGTCACTTTTTCAATGCTGTTGTAACCTTTGAGGATTACTAAATGAATGGTTGCAAACTGAGGAGGGCTTGTGTCACTGGGCTTTCTCCCGCCTGCTTGAATGCTCTTTTATCAGCTATCTTAGAAGACACAGTAAGAAATTGTTCAGCTACAGAGAAGCTTTGCATAGATCAATCAGGGGAGAATGAATCATTAGGGCATATATTCTTCAATGCATGTACCATAATATTACTTTATATTTTTATAGGTTAGGTTTATTTTTTAATTGTAAAACTAAAGGGACATTTAAAAGCTGGGTTACCTATAAACAAAATGAATAAATAATATGTTAAATATTATTCACTATTGCCTCCTGCAATAGTGAATATCCATGGCAACTCTGACACATTTTATAAGTATTAATTTTTAGCTGCCAGGAGCCCAAGATGACATATGTAATTGCAAAATACTTCTCTTTAAGCATCTAGAATCCATTGTAGTAAGGGTAACATACATGGTTTTGAGTATTATTAAAAATATGTTGTATGGTTATATTTTATGGATTTTCATTTTGCATGAGTTCTTGGCTAAGTTGGTAATAAAGCCAAACTGAAACCACTTTTCAGTTAAGTAAATAATTTGTTTTAAATTGTAATTATGTGTAATAATATCTGAAGTTAAAATGAAAGCAGTTTGGCACCACCTTGTGGTGTACAGTAGGTATTTTGAAAAATTCAGATAAGATAGTAAATGCCAGATTGATTGATTTAAAGTGCTTATAATTTCAAAAAATTAAAATAATATCACATGGAAATTAAATTCATTTTAAAAAAGAGATTAACTTTTGGAATGTATAACACTAGAACTATATAAATTTTCTTATTTTATTTTAAAACATAAAGTTTACTTTTTTAAAAAAAAGTATATTAAATAAAATAAAAACATTAAAGTCTTTAAAGTGAATGAAATAGATCATATTTCATTACAATAAAATGTCCAAAACCTGAAATAGTAAAAAGTTATTTATAGTATTAATAGAGTTATGTCTATATTAGATTGATGGGGATAATGAAAGTGTATTAATCCATATGTATTAATTACATTCATAGGGTTAACCTGTTGACTTTTATTATGTCTCTTTTGCTGTCTCACAAAAACACAACATTTTCAGGCACAAGTGTTCATCTACATGGCTCTGTATGTCATTTTCATAAAGAGTATTTTTTTCTGAGTGGGAAGTATGCTTGTGTCATGAAATTCTGTGAAGACGCTTAATTAAAACCCATTAATATTTACAGCTTCTTTCATACCCTTAAATAGCTGTTTTGTTTAATCTTTTTTTAGAAAGCCTTCCCATCCATTGCTTGAAGATTTTATTAGCCATATGTCTAAAGGATCAGAAGCCCAAATGGATGGATTTTTGAGCAGCTTGCCTCGTTACCCAAGCCATTCACTGTGTGAAATGGGAGAGCTTACACAGACAGGTAACTACGTACAATTGGTTTATATTCATTTCTAATAAAAATCAATGTGCTGGTGATGCTTTTATTTTTTTCTTAATTAGAGTTTTTAAAAATACTTTGCAAATATTTCAAATGCTTTTTCAGGGAGCATATCGATCCTTTCCACAGCATAATATAGTTTTTATAAGAAATTCTTATTTTTCCTCCCTTGTCTGAATAACTCTTTAAAACGAGCATGGTTCCTGTTTTAAGCCATTTTGTATTTGGCTGGTCAGTTGAAAAAGCTTCTGGTATAGTTATATATAAAAAGACAAACCTACCGTTTGGTTTGTAATATAAAAATACAATGCTAAAGGAAAAAGGGATTTAAGAAGAAAAGTAAACAAATTTTCATGCTTTAAAGATTTTGGTGAGGTTCCCTTAATTTTGAATGCAACTGTAGTCTTAGCAAAGTTCTTTAAAACAATGAGCTGTTTTTTTGCACTACAGCAGAAGTGGTATTCAGCAGGTTCTGACCAGTTCTGGAGAACTGATAGTGAAAAGTTTGAGTAGTTCGGAGAACCAGCAAATACCACTTCTGACTAGAGAGTTTACAGTATCCTTCCCCTGCCATGCCCATCAAGCCATGTCCACAGAACCAGTAGTAAAAAAAATTGAATCCCACCACTGCACTACAGTTTACAAATAGTATTACTTCTCTCCTTTCCCCTAGCTGAACTTGTTATAAATATACATAAACAATAAACATGAAGCACTAGTGTGTCCTCCTTTGTACTATGCTGTTTGGGCCTCAGAAAATTTTGGATTGATCTTAGAACTTGAGTGTCAAGGTTCCAAGTAATATGTCCCCAGAATAAAAATCCAAGGCATCCATTTTTCTTTAAAATCTATTTATTAGGAACACATCAAATTGGCAAGGTCTTGGTGTAATTCTGAGTCTGGCCAGACTCCGGAATTACACCCAGTAAAAAGCAAAAGTTTCAGAACTGCACCCCACCCCCCAAGTCACAATCTCCAATCATTTCTCAGTCCATCAGTGCGATGACTCCAAACTCTACCTTCTTCCAGCTGCATACACCTTCTGTGTTCCCACAGGAAAGGAATGCCAACCAGATATAACATTTTTCCCTTATCTCTATAGCCCCCCTTTCAACAGTTAGAATGTGGCGAGCCTGAAGTACTGTTAAATCCTTTTGCAGAAACCTGAAGAAAGCTAAGAAAAGAATAGACAAAGGCTACAATAAAATATGGCTACACATATGTCATCTTCAGGGTTGACATTGGGTCTCTGTCAGTAGTCTTTGTGTTTTTCTGAACTGTTTTTTTTAAACAGAATTGCCCTTAGAACTAAACTGCTGTAGTAATTATTTGTGAAGAAATGATATAATTGAAATTTTTTCTTCATAGTTTGTCAAATTAAATTAGTATTTCAATAGTTCCTAAAATATTATTTATGTCTAAGTGCTGATTATTTGATTATGCAACTAGCAGGCCCATTTTGTTATTCTTTAGAATAATAAATTATGGTGCTTGGTGCTTATTAATTAGTGTTACATAAATTTCAAAAGAGTTTTTACCTCTGATGATGGCTAATGCAATGCATCCTGTGTTGAAATGGTATATTGGATTCTGCTAAAATCTACATAAATGTTAATTGCATCCTTTGTTATAAGGGAGGAAGAAATAAATGTAGAAAATTTAAAGGAAGTTTAACAGAAGAGTCAGAACGGAGAGTAGGACAAATTAAAAAGAGGGAAAGGAAAATAAAATAATGTTTCTATATAACAGGGGTCCCCAACCGCCGGTCCGCGGACCGGTGCCGGGCCGCGGAACAAGCCTTACCGGGTTGCTGGGCGCCGCCATCTTTTTGGTAAAAAGCGCTTCTGGTGAGCTTTTCCGGGTGAAAGCTCACCGGAAGCGCTGTTTCGTCATAAAAGATGGCGGCGCCAGCGCTTCGTGAGCTTTTCGGGTAGAAAGCCATTTCTGCCGAAAAAGCTCACCAGAAGCGCTAGCGCCGCCATCTTTTTATGCGAAGCTGCGCTCGGTGACGTCACCGGAAGCGCCTTTTCGTCATAAAAGATGGCGGAGCCAGTTGACCTTGTGATACCGGGCCGGCGCCCAGCTGATGTCGGAACCGGGCCGCGCGTCGAAAAGGTTGGGGATCCTGCTATATAAGACAAGAAAAAAGAAACCATTCTGGATGTTTTGATAATCATTTTATAATAAACTATGTAGGAGTTTTGTTGATAAGTCTGCAAACAGGAACATACCAGGGTAATCTATGCCCTAAGGTTCTGCAAGAACTAGATGGCCTTAAGGGATGAGTGGTTCATTCAAATGCAGTCCAGAGTGTGCATAGCAATTATTGTAAATGGAAAAGGCAAAAATGATGATCACAACCATGAAGGCGTTTTCTGGCAAATGTGGCATTCTTCAACAACAAAAACAACAACAACAACAACAACAACAAAAAAGCCACCATGACCATTTGGTTCATGCCTGTCATTCTGCCAAAGAAAGTCAGTTAGTTTCAGTGACTTTCCTTTGAGCGACAATGCCTAGTCAGCCTTTTTGTTATGAAAAGGCTTCATTTACCATTGTTATACTATCAATTTTCTACTTGATCGGGGTTTCTGGGGATTTCTCAGTTTTCTGTGAAAATTCTCAAAAAACATAGGTCTACATTATGTTTTTATACATTATTTAGACGTTGTGATAGGTCATGCTCATTTGATGGGAAATAACTTCTGTGTAATAATTTTCATGGGGTTTTTGGGGGGAGGAATAGTGACAGGCAAATACTATACTTATGCTGATTAAGTACATCTTATTTTTCCACACAGCCTATTTATTTATTTAATTTTTATCTAATTTTTAAGTAATCAAACATGGCAAACGTACCTAATACTCCTTCCTCCTCCTATTTTCTCTACAACAGCTAGCCCCATGAGCTAAGTGGGGCTGAGAAAGAGTGACTGTCCCAAAGTCACTCAGCTGGATTTTATGCCTAAGGTGGGGTTGGAACAGTTTCCTGGTTTCTAGCACTTAAATACTATGCTTTAAATACTATGTGAGTTTAAAATCTCCTCATAAATTAGTGTTGCATACCACTTTTTTTAAAAAAAGAAGCATCTGCATTGCTTTGCTTTGCTTCACTTTATCTGAAGCCTCATCTAGCACCTCTGATAATTTAAGGAGGATTCTAATATGTGCAAAAGCTTCCCCTTTTCTAGTGAGCTAGCAACAGTAACAGAAGAGGCTTCTGATGTTTATCTGATATCTCTTTAGGATTTATTGTTATAAAATTATTAACCTTGTTTTATGCTGTTTTATATAACCGTAAACTAATATAAATAAATAAGCACAGGGCTAAGGTTTCTTAGATTTTACTTGGAAGAAGGCTCAGCCTTGTTTCTTTCTTTTTAAAGGAATTGTACAACACCTACAAAATGGACAATTGTTACGTGACATATATATAAAGAAGCATAACTTGCTACCAATTGATTGGACAAGTAAACACCTGTATTTGGAGACCACTGGAAAGAGTCGAACTCTACAAAGTGGGCTAGCATTGCTCTATTCTTTTCTACCAGATTTTGATTGGAAGAAAATTAATTTTAGGAACCAATGGAGCACAATTTTTTGTTCTGGACACTGTGAATGCCAGAGAAGAAACCATTACTTGGAGGAAGAACAACGTCGCCAGTATAGCCTCCGAGTGAAAAAAATAGATTTGGAAAAGACATATGCAGATATGGCCAGAATAGTTGGCATTCCCACTCGGCAGTTAAGAGCTTCTAATCCCATTGATTCTATGTTGTGTCATTTCTGCCATAATGCCAGCTTTCCCTGTACTAAGAATGGTTGCATAGACATCGAGCACTTTAAAGTTATCAAGAAACATCAACTTGAAGATGAAAAGGAGAGACAAAAAAAGAAATATTATTATTTGTATGCACTTCTAGCCACTCATCCAATCCTGAACCAAACAGTCAATCGTATGCTAAGGATTGCAGAAGGCAAGAAAGAAGAATTATTTGTTCTTTACTCTGCTCATGATGTTACATTGTCACCTGTTCTTAGTGCCTTAGGCATCACTGGGGCCAAGTTTCCAAGGTTTGCTGCTAGACTAGTCTTTGAGTTATGGAAAGATGAAAAGAAATATAACAAAAACTTTATTCGTATCCTTTACAATGGGGTTGATGTTACATTCCAAACTTCCTTCTGCCGGGATTTTAACAAGCATTTTGGCACAATGATGTGTCCTTTAGAGAAATTTGTCCATTTTGTTAAGCAGGATATGTTTTCATCTTTTAATACCACTAGTTACTATGATGCATGTCGCAGAAGACCGTTCTAAATGGAAGAGGAATAAAGTATTTCATTTTGTATTGTTAAAAGTTTGTCTTTGAGGAAATTTGATATTGTCAAAGTCTTGTGTGCCTAAGTGCAAATGCATATAGCTTGAAATTATTTTACTTTTGCCAAAATTCATTCTAGATTAATTTAAAATGCCATATCCCACTATTAACCCAGCAGTATAAAAGCTATTTTCTTTATGGTCAACATGATTTGTTGCATAATTGATGTAAAACAGATACTGCTTGAGTAACTGAATGCACATGTTCTGATTACTTAGCATTCTACTACAAAGATTTAAACATGAAAGCAAATATTAACAACCCCAATCGATGTCATAGCAGAAAGTATTTCTTCATTTCACAAACCCATTCTTACAATCAGTTATTTTTAAAGGTTTTCTTTTTTAAAAAGCAGCCATTAGAAAAAAGAAAAAGGTGTTTGATTCAAATGTTTTTTGCACATCAGGTTCTGGATACACTTGATCTTAAGCTATGTGTTTCACTTACACTATAGATTGAGTAAAGATTGTTCAAGATGAGGCAGTATTATTTCAAAGCTACTCTTTTGAACAGGTGGAGAATCTCAATGCCTGTAATCAGTGACTTATTGAGGAGCACCAGCATTTTAAAAAGTATCTTGTACATGACCAGTGTGGATCAATCTATACAGAAGCTACATAAGATTCCATTTACAATATTGCAGCCGCCTTCTAGAATCCCAAGCGTGTGGAAACAATTTTTGTTAGAAATCATCATGCCATATACAAAACAACCCATTTTTGAAAGAAAAATTCTGTTTTTGCACTTTTAGCACTTTATATGTACTTTGATCATTAATTACAAGTTGTGCCAGATGCTAGAAAAGGATTCAAAAGAAAATATAGAGGAGATAGACATGAAGAAAAACGTTTTTACATCTTTATTCCACTTCTTTAGATTCTATCTGTTGAAATAGTTTGTGCTGTAAAAAAGAACAACAATGTGTTTACCATTTGGCTGCATATGACCAAAAGACAACTTAACATAATGCTTAATTTTGTAGTCCCGTTAGTACTTTTATAGACTAGGGAATACATTTTATAAGGTGAAACATCTTTTTTACATTATAGTGACATAACTGTTTTCTACTTTCTTTGTAAAAGTAATGACAAAACTAGTGTTTCAAACAATCTTTTAATCTTGGTACTTAGATTCATACAGAAAAATCTTATGAATAATCTAACTTGATAAATTCATAAGTGGAAAAATGAACAGCTCCATTTCAAAAAGTTTTCATCATACAGTACAATATTTTTTAAAATTCTGGTAATGCTACATTTTGTATTTTAAGTAGCTTGTATATACCCAGAACCATAATTTAGTGTATGTTTTAAGATAAAATGATGCAGTTAAAACTAGCTGTGATTTCTATTCAGGCTTTACTGGCTTTTTGGCATCATTTTGACAATATGTTTAGATGTTTCTATAAATAAAATTTTGAAGAATTTTCAATGGTAGTGATTCTTTAATGCTAATCTTTTTTTATATAGTAGTGCTGGGTTTGCTTGTTTTTTTAAATAAAAATATTGATTCTTTTGCACAAATATTATATGTTCATTCTTCCCTGTAGGTGTGCAACATATTCTACTTACCTTTATATGCATTTTTAAAAAATGTAACTGCATAAAAAGCTCCAGATGTGATTATTACCAGATTTGTGACAGTTAGGTAACTAACAGTCTACATAAAACAACCATTAAACCAGTGGTTCCCAGACTTTTTCAGTCCCCTAGGTGCTACAAAATCATCCTTGGTGCCCTCCACCCAGGGGTGGGATTCAAATTTCTGTGGACGTGGCCTAATTCGAGGGTGTGTTTTACTGGTCTTGTGACTGGGTGGGCATGGCTTGCTGGTCATGTAACTCAGGTGTGGCTCACTGGTTACATGACTGGCTGGGCGTGGCTTGCTGGATGGGCGTGGCTTGGTCACATGATGGGTAGGTGTGGTTTGGTGGTCATGTGACTGGGTGGGCATGGCCAGGTGACTGACAACCAAATACAAGTGGTCCTCACTTAATGGCTGGTTGCTTAGCAAGTGTTCTAATTTATAAGTGGCCTCCCCAGAGCTACTTGACATGTTTTTGGAATTTTGACAGCCATGCACACACACTCCCTTCTAACCCTGCTGGAGCAGGTTATTGGACTAGAATTGGCAAAGCATCTGTGATTAGATTCTAGTAGTGAATAGAATCTAATCAGAGGGGCTTTACCAATTCATGTTGATTTGTTTTATTTGTATTTCTTTATTTTATGTTGCTGAATTGCATTGACATGTGTGTCCCTTCTTGTGCAAAGCTCAGTAGCTTTTGTGATTCTTTGCAGCAAAAATTACTGACCTCTGGCTTTACTCTACTTTTTAAACGTGCTGCCACTGCTGCTTTCGAGGTGCTGGCTCCGCAGGTCCACCCCATTGAGCCTGCTGCACCGGAGGGACCTACCCAAGCAAGTCCGAGCGGAGCGGTACACCAAGTCAATGGGGTGAACCTGAGAGAGGGAAAGAGAGAGAGAAAACTGCTAGAATCCCACTCCTGAATTGCACCCTGCAAGGGGCCCACCTCCAGTGCCCCGTTGCTGCCTCTTTGCGCCCCCCTACCAGCCCCCTTGCCTCTTAGAGCTCCCCTAAGGCATCCCGCCATCCCCAGGGGGCAGTACCGTCCACTTTGGGAACCACTGCATTAAACTATACTTCATTTATTACAACACTAAACATACCTGGAAAATTAGATCTAATGGTTAAAGGTTTTGGATTAGAAACAGGAAGAGTGATTTGTAATTCTACCTTAGGCATCTGTGTGACTGGACTAGTTATGTTCTCTCAGCCCTGGTAAGAAGTGTCAAACTACTTCTCAAAGTGTTGCTGTGAAAACTGCGAAGACTTGTTTAGGCAGGTGCCAGGAATCAAGACTGACTCAAAGATAGGAAAATAAAAGAAATAAAAATTATTTGACATTTCATAGAATTTATAATTGACATTTCATAAAATGTGTATCATTCATGTCATATAAAGGTTTTCAAGCAAATTACATAAAATTGAAAATTCCTCGTCTCCAAGCCCTACTTCACTAGTACAGTGTTGGTATGGTGTCGGGGAGGTTCCAGTTCAATGTGTGAAGGGTGAAGGATATGTGTTTGTGTTTATTTTCATGGTCATGGTCATAATGTGCACTGAAGATGGTGTTTGATTTCGTTGTACGAGGTGCAGTGACAATAAAGTAAACTAAACTAAACTAAATTAGTGGCAATCATACCTGCATATTTCCTGCTTTAAATTCTCATAATGCATAAAATGTTACAAATTAAACAGTTCTGACAGAAAGTTGAAGCTATTTATAATTTATCTAAAAGCGTAACATACAGAAATTTAACTTGGCTTTTTCAAAGTTAGAAGTAAAGAATGTACATATCATTTAGAAATTATTCTTTGAAGCTCCGTCGAAAAGATTCCTTGAATTGAGATGTCCAGAGGGCGGATTTGTATTTCCTTGATGAATTTCTAACTTGAACTTTTGTGCAGGTCTTCCAGCGCACTTAAGATTCTTGGGGAGATATTTGGAAGTAAGTACATTGATTCAAATACAGTCAGGTATCATGAAATGGATGAATTAAATTAAAATAACTTTCAAAACATAAGTCAAATCAAATGTTGCATATAGATAGGCTACACGCAATACAGAATTATTCACACATAGGATTGGAATTAATGCAAATAGTGACTGTTGGGTACCATTAGAGAGAAAAGATCAGCTACTGAAGCAATTCAAAGATTGTGAATAATTCTGTGTGACCCACTAATGCACTAAAAGCATCTGGAGAATAAAGCATTGCCACGATTAGTTATGGTATTGTCAATCTGCCAAAGATATAAAAGCCTGAATTACAGTAAATTATATACTTTCTGGTTTCAATTCAGAGTGATGTATAAATTGGAGACTCATAACTTACCTTGTTATCTTACCCTAATTTTTACCTTATCTTAACTCTTGTTGCACTAGATATACCACTCATGTCTAGTGCAACAAGATCCCTTAGTTCAAATGACATTTACTCTATATCCACATTATGATAAACTGTGATATCACAAAACAATCAAACCAATATTCTACCATAAAAGCCTCATTGACAAGCCTATTTCTGATTGAATTAGGGAGAGGATCCTAAAGGAAAAACTTTACCATCTAAGAAAACTTCATAACATCACGAAAGGAGAATCAGGTTAATCTATCCCTAATTAGGTACATGAAAATGGCAGAACCCGGCACATAGTAACAAGAGTCCCTTTACACCAGAGGTTGTGCTATGATGTCACTGAAAAGTCATTCACCAATGTACAGGACAACAGTGCCAAACTACTTTCAGATTGTTGCAAAAAATCCCAACATGTATGTGTCCTTACAGTCATCAGAATTTGAACTCAATTTGATGATGACTATATTTTTCATATCAACAATGAGATTTTGAAAAAGAAACTTACTTATCTTAACATTAACAAATATGAAAGCTGCAAGCAGCCACAACTTAAAATTATTGAAATGGGTAGCAAAAATGTGTATTTCTAAATGGGTAGAATTTCACAATACTACAAGGGCTATGGAATTAGGGCCTATGGCTTTAAAAAATATATAAAGTATATGCTGATTATATTGACTTTTGGAGAGATTCTATTGAATCAATATATACCATTTTCAAACAAAAACGCAAATGTTTTCATATATTTGGGAATTTTGAAAGATTGAGAGTAATTTAGTAAGTTGTCCTTTCCATATATTTTAAAGACTATCAAGCTATTGTGGGGGAGAATGAGTTGGAGTTAGCAATTTCCATTCTGACCTAAGCAGAGAAAGTTCTTTTCTACTTAGAAGACTGAATAGCAACCTGCCTTAAATTTTAATTTGCACTTCTAAGAGCCTTGGAGGTGCAGTGGTTAGAATGCAGTACTTTGGCTATTTCTGCTGGGTGCTGGCTGACTGCAAGTTGGCAAATCGAATCTCACCAGGCTAAAGATGGACTCAGCCTTCCATCCTTCCGAGGTGGGTAAAATGAGGACCAGTTTGTTAAGGGCAATATGCTGACTCTGTAAACCACAGAGAGGGCTGTAAAAGCACTGTGAAGCAGTATATAAGTAAATACTATTGCTATATGATATAAAAGGCATTTTGCTTTTAATATTCACAGTTCCCAGAGTGAACTTTATATTGGTGAAAATAATTTCAAATTCAATACAATATTTATAATAGTGTATTCCTAAAATGTATACTTTAGGAGAAATGCATATAAAAATATAGCAGTGTATTTATGAATGTTGGTGCTAGATGTATACATGAGTTTTTATGTAGACTTTAAAAATATGCAAATTACAGAAGAAATAAAGGTAACAATACAAAAAATTATAGACCAAGGAAAGTCATGACTATTTTGACTGTTTTGTGTTAAGCATATTTCAATTTCAAGTATCACTTCCTGGCTCAAATGCAATGCTTAAAAAAGTATTTCTAATCTTCAAAAAAGGAAGACTTCTTCTTTTTTTTTTTTTTAATAAAGTTTTATTTGGGTTTTCACACACACAAAATAAAAGTAAAACATCTTTTTTGAAAATAGCATGGTCCCAGGTTAAACTTCTTTATACAGACACAAACTCAATTTCATGCTCATTTTTGTGTTCTATTCCATGTCTTATACTATTCTACATTTTCTATATAGTTTTTCCCCTCTTAATTTTCTCAATTTTATTTTGATTATCTCATCTCAGTTCAAATCGTTATATTTATACTTTTGTCTGTTCTGTTTCAATTTCATATTATCTTTTCTCATTAAACAAATTTTCTCCTGTCATTACTAATTGGAGTATGACACCTTTATATCTTTTAATTATATCCATTCAACTCTTATTTAAACTTCAATATATACCTTAAGGTTATGACCTTCAATATAATACATAATACATAACTTCCAATTGAATTCTGCTTGGTTCATTCTTATAATATACACTATATTCTTAAAAAAAAAGAAAAGGATTATAAATATATGTAACCCTCATTCCATTCCAATTCAGTTCTATCATTAATAATCATTAAAGTCTTAACATCTTTAACATTTCTTTTCAATTAAATATCATACTTCCTTAAAGACACATATAATCTCCATAATTAATTTTTCCCTTATTTCTTTTCACATATTTTTTGTAAATCATTAAATATTCATTTTGTTACATTTATTTATTGACAGGCATTCCACTAAGTTACGATAACTATTTTATCAAACATTTTAATCATACATTGTTTCATATTTTCTGAAATTATTTCTATTTCTAATATAACAATCCTATCTTATATACCTTTGCAGAATCCCTTTTTCCATTAGATTTTCACCCATCATCTCTAAATAGGCCCTGTTTCTCTATATTTTGTTTCTGTCCTTTATAACTTTTTTCCCTTTCTTTCTTCCCTCTCTTCTTCTCCCTCCCCTTTTTACCCCCTTGTCTCTCTACTTCTAATTCTCTCTTCTGCATTTCCCTCTTCTGTTGCTTTCTGATTTTATACTTATTTTTCACTCTATTCTTTTTTTGGGTTGTTTTCCCCAATCTTAAAATTTCCATTCTCTTTCCCCCCTTTCCTTTTCCCCGTGCCCCCCACCTAAGATTACTTGTTCATTAAAGATGGCTTCTTCTTTGTCCCAATCATCTTGTTTTGCAGGCATTTCTTGTTGTTTCTCATAGTTCCAAACCTCCATTTCTAAGAACTGAAATACGAAGCCAAACGAACCTCTCCATTCTTGTGCATCTTCTTTGTACTTTTAAAGTTCCATTTTCAGTTCTTCTAAAAGTAGAGCCATTTTAGACAGTTTTAAACAACCACCTGATTGATTTTAGTCATTCAAAACAATAACCAAGAATCCAGAGATCACCAAGTAATCCAAGTAGTCCCAAGCTGTTTCTTCTTATTTCTTTTTTCACTTTCTCTTTCTGGGGTTTTACTATTTTGTTGCGATGTTTCAGTTAAGATGTATCTTTTGGAAGTCTTGTTGAGATTTTGCTGTAACTTCTTTTTAATTCCAGGCAGTCTCCTCCCTTCCAGATCCTGCCCTTTTATTCTTTTTCTCTCCTTTCCTGTTTTCAAAAGCTTTTACTTATCCAGAAATCTTTATTATCCCTTTGACTTTTTATTTTCAGCATTAAATGCCTATTAATGTCAAAGTGGATTTTTTTCCAATTTCTTGCTTAAGTCTCTTAGCTGTCAGTATAGGAAGAGGAGAAAAAAACCCAAATCCTTCCCTTTTCTCTCTCCTTCGCAGCGTAGAAATCTTCTTAGGGAACAATGTTATTGTTTTTTTTTTAATAGTTTCAATTCCAGGGTACCTTATTTGTTGCTTTTGCTGTTTGACTCGGTCAACCAAAACTTTCTCTTCTTATCTTCCTCCTGCACATTCTTTTCCAGTCGAGTTCTTCTTTGTGGTGGCCATTTCTGACCACCACTACAACCGCCTTTGGGAAAGGGAGTAATGGCCAGCTGGGGAGGAGAGATGCAGCTCTCTTCAACCCTGCAGGCAGTCTCTCCCTTCTTCACCACCTCTACAGGGTGGCTTAGCCCTGAAACCAGCCGGCTCGGGGCGCTCCAGTGGCGAGCACGGATCGAAACCAAGCAGAGACATGGTTTTGGTCTGTCGCCGAAGAAACTCAAACCGGAAGTCCGGAAGACTTCTTTTTTTTGAAAAAATGGTAACGATAACATTGTTGTTGAAATATACTGAACATTCATTCTGAAACTGCAAAGACTAAGATTCTCCCCTAGGAGCCAAGCACTATAAACTTTATTATAAAGAACATCTCTTTACTTTAAAGGCTAGCTTTTATATGGCAGAGGACGGGTTAAAACTTAAGATGTCTGTCAGGTTTCCAAGTGATGAAATCCATTTTAAAAAGAAAAGAACAAAGTCCACCTTCCAAAACAAATTATTTTATTTAGAAAGCATCAAATTGGCAAAGTCCATGGTAATTCCGGATCTAACACAACCCGGAATTACCCCACAATATTACAAGTTAGAAACAGCCCCCAAAAGTCACATTCTCCAATAGAAGTAATTCAACGTTGCTTGATGTCATAAATCTCCACCTCAAGGGACCCAAGCACGGACAGCTCATTTCCCACGGAAAGAAAGATCATCTAGCCAAAACACTCTCTTTATCTCCACTCCTCCCCGCTTAAGCATGTGGCGAGCCTGAAACCCTTCCCCCATGACTGCCACAGAGAAAGTAAGAAAAAGAATATAAACTAAGCCTAACTAAAATGGCTACACATATCAATTTTGGGCTTGACAATGCCATGAGACTCTTTCTTTTCTTTTTAATACCTTACTTTTTACTTTTTAATGTCTTACTTGAAAAGACTAACATGTACAATATTAACAATTATTAAATAGTTATAGTTAAAATTTTTGTTTTTTAAACAAATTCTACTATTTCCTTTTGGAAGAAAGCAGAGAAGAAGGCAAATTAAAAAAAGAAAATTAAAACAAAATATAAGTCTAGTTTACAAAAACAACAAGAACACCAACCCTACTCTTTACTATACCTTTCTGTTGCTTCAAACAACCCTTACTTTCATCCCACTTATATTTATTTATTGCCTTTTGTTGTTTAAAATTTTCACCTCCCTCAGTCTTTCAGGATCTCATCCTATGCTATGCATGTCTTGATCTTCCCTTATCCCTTTCAATTCATCCAATCAACATTCATTAGATTAGATAAATTGTACAAATGAAAGCTTACAGAAAATCTAGTTGAAATCCACGTCATGTTCCAGAAAACCTCAACTCCAATCAATAACTCCGAAGCAGACATCTTCTCAAAGGTTCCTTTTATTAGAGTAGTAAACTGGGACATCTGGAAAATCCTGAATCTGAAAGTTCAAATTACAAATCTACCTCCTGCACCCCTCATTGCATCACATGCCCCAATCATCATCCGTCCCAACTTGAGATGTCCCCTCAACCACTCCTCAACCAGGTGCAGAAATAACATGACCTTGACTTAAAAAAAGGATGCTATTATGTCTAACCACATATGCTCCAAGAAATTCCTCCTTCCCATTTTCCCAGGCTAAAGAATGTGGCAGTATGGAAGCTTCTGGTGCTAATATGGCTTCCAAAGCTGACAGCACAACTTTAAAAACAAGTATTTTTTAAATCTTAATTATTGAACTATGTGGTATGGATCAATCTAGATGAAAATACATTGTATTTTACTTTTTTCATTCAATCTATACTTTTATTTTCCTGAATGTATTAGCCAACTCCATTTCCCAAGTTCAGCTGACTTTCAGTTAGACCTATACAGGTGAAACTCGAAAAATTAGAATATCGTGCAAAAGTTCATTTATTGCAGTAATGCAACTTAAAAGGTGAAACTAATATATGAGATAGACTCATTACATACAAAGCAAGATAGTTCAAGCTGTGATTTGTCATAATTGTGATGATTAGGGCTTACAGCTCATAAAAACCCCAAATCCACAATCTTAGAAAATTTAGAATATTACATGCAATCAATAAAACAAGGATTGTACATAGAACAATATTGGACCCCTGAAAAGTATAAGCATGCAGATGTACTCAGTACTTGGTTTGGGCCCCTTTTGCAGCAATTACTGCCTCAATGCAGCATGGCATGGAAGCTGTCATGATGCCTGTGGCACTACTGAGGTGTTATGGAAGACCAGGATGCTTCAATAGCGGCCTTCAGCTCTTCTGCATTGTTGGGTCTTATGTCTCTCATCTTTCTCTTGGCAATGCCCCATAGATTCTCTATGGGGTTCAGGCAAGTTTGCTGGCCAATCAAGCACAGTAATCCCATGGTCATTGAACCAGGTTTTGGTGCTTTTGGCAGTGTGGGCAGGTGCCAAGTCCTGCTGGAAAATGAAGTCAGCATCCCCATAAAGCTCGTCTGCGGAAGGAAGCATGAAGTGCTCCAAAATCTCCTGGTGGATGGCTGCATTGACCCTGGACTTAATGAAGCACAGTGGACCAACACAAGCAGATGACATGGCTCCCCAAATCAACACAGACTGGAAACTTCACACTGGACTTCAAGCATCTTGCAGTGTGTGCCTCTCCATTCTTCCTCCATACTCTGGGTCCTTGGTTTCCAAATGAGATGCAAAAATTGCTCTCATCAGAAAAGAAGACTTTGGACCACTGAGCAACAGACCAGTTCTGTTTTTCTTTAGCCCAGGTAAGACGCTTCTGACGTTTATTTGTCAGGAACGGCTTGAAAAGAGGAATACGACATTTGAAGCTCATATCTAGGATCTGTCTGTGTGTGGTGGCTCTTGATGCACTGACTCCAGTATCAGTCCACTCCTTGTGAAAGTCCCCAACACTTTTGAATGGCCTTTTCCTGACAATCCTCTCCAGGCTGTGGTCATCCCTGCTGCTTGTGCACCTTTTTCTTCCACACTTTTCCCTTCCACATAACTTTCTATTAATGTTCTTTGATACAGCACTTTGGGAACTTCTTTTGCAATTACCTTTTGAGGGTGTCAGTGATGGTTTTCTGTACAACTGTCAGGTCAGCAGTCTTTCCCATGATTGTGATTCCTACTGAACCAGACAGAGACCATTTAAAGGCTCAGGAACCCTTTGCAGGTGTTATGGCTTAATTAGCTGATTAGAGTGGGACACTTTGAGCCTAGAATATTGAAACTTTTCACAATATTCTAATTTTCTGAGATTGTGGATTTGGAGTTTTCATGAGCTGTAAGCCATAATCATTTCAATTATGATATATCACGGCTTGAACTATCTTGCTTTGCATGTAATGAGTCTATCTCATATATTAGGTTCACCTTTTAAGTTGCATTACTGAAATAAATGAACTTTTGCACAATATTCTAATTTTTCGAGTTTCACCTGTACTTTCTATTTCATTTCTCTTAATTTCACAAATACACAACACGAGAAAAGAAGAAATGTAAAATAACCATAAATAAGCTGATCTGCTGAATTCTCAGCCCCAAACTTCCTTGACCACATATTTATTTTTCTATATTAAAGGCACCATTTGATAGACCAAATCTCTAACTATACCTAGCAGCTGGTACCAACTTCTGACTTGCTGCCAGGGTCCTCTTAATCAGCAAAATTAAGCAGCTTCTCCAATCCCCTGAACACATCCAGCCTATATCACCTCATCCCTTAACTATCCTGCTTTCACTCAGAAAGCAGGGAAGAAAGGGGGTTTATGATAACTTTTACATAGTAAGGTAGCCAATGAGCATCCTTACAACCCTGTCTTTCATCTTTACATCCTGTGTCTTACCCAGGGGAAAATAAATAACAAAAAACGCCACTTCACATCTATCCACCGTCTATTCAAAAGCTCAACAACATAGCCCAATACAGCAGAGTAAATTGACAAGGTGTCTATAATCCAATAGCAGCCACAGACACAAGGTTGGCCCTCTCTCAAGACACTTCCATTCCATTACCAGTCTCTTAGTCCGAAAATAGTAGACATAAGCAGATCCACTGACTGTAAATTAAATAATAGTAGGTAGTCCTTATTTTGTTTGCAATGAAAACATATTTTTATAGTAACACGATTTATGACTAGAAAGGATGTATATGCAAGATATTTTGAAAATCAGAGCACAGCTTTTAACTGAAGTTTATAGAGATACAGTTTATCCAAGCAATGTCTGCTCAGACTAGATTAAGCTTGGCCCAGTGTTACTTGCCACCTCCTACCAAGCTACAAAGTAGAAACAGACTGATAAGTCTGTTGCTTCAAATGATCTTGGATCAATGTGAACTAACATCAGTAAAGGATATCTTCTGGTCAGATATTGTGAAGATGTTGCTTCAAAAGTGCATGTATTGACTAGACTCTGATGCATATAAAATGGCAACTAGTAATTATGCAGCTATATATTTATTTCTCATGAAGATTTTTAAGAAATCTAGTGTCCCTTGGGCACAGAATTACAGCACATGCAAAAGTGGTTCTTCCTTAAGATTTAGTTCACAAAAAGCACCAATTAGAAACAGTATCCATCCACAGCAAAGAGAACAATGAGCTGTATGCAGAGATGCCTAGGGCAAACATCTGTCACAGTGAATATTTGCAAATAAACAAACCTATTAAGTCAAAATCTCCTTGTGGATAATTTGCAAATGTCAAACATGGATTAACTCATTTGAAAAATGTTCTGCTTAAAATAGTTGTCCTTGAAGCAAAATGTGTTAATCGTTTTCTTTCTTTTCTATAGAGCATCACTGAAGAAATAAACTTTACCATAAAACAAGTCAAACTTGAATTATTCTCATAATGAAGATTAATTGAGAAACAGAAACACTAACTGAGACAGAAATCTTTCTTGGATAAAAGCGAAGTAAAAAAAGTAACAGATGTACTCCAAGCTTTCAGTATGGACGACAAACATGTGTATACATTTTGTATTCTGCTATATGCATGTTGCATATACATAACTTTTTCTCCTTAGAATCTAAAGTACATCATTTCCTTTCAATTAACTTAAAAAGATGTCTTCATTGTCAAATCCTTTAAGAACAAGAAGTTAAATATTCAAAAAGATGAAGTCTATCCCAATAGCAACCTTTAGCATTCCAGATGTTGGTGATAATAACAATATGTACACATGTTTCTTTTAGAAAATATGCAATTGTTATGGAAAATCCAAAAAAGCAAAAGTAGAAAATAGGAAATAAATTAAAGGCAGGGGGTAAGAAAAAAGAACCCATAACACATTTCAGAGAAGGCAACATTAAGTTAGAAAAGAGTTAAATAGTAAGCCAAAAAAAAAAAAAATTAAAGACATGAGAAAATAAAATAAAAATAATTAGGTTTAATTTGCACCAGTACCGTTCATTGTGCTTCTTGTTATATTTCTAGTCTTGGAAGCCATCCTTGTTTCCATCACATACCGCCTGTTTATTTTTTTCAGACTAAGATAGAAAAAGATAAGATTCCTTTCAGTGGAAGCATGCTCTTGGGAACTCAAAAATAGTATGAAATATAATGCAAATATACTTAATGTTGCTCTCGGTGAAACTGATTCTTCATGAATAAACCTAGAATTTGTAATTGGTTTAGTTTTATTGTTTTTAAACATGACTGTTAATTTCCTCTTTATCCCAAAGGTGCTTTTTCAGGAGGCAACTGGATGTCATCCCCCATCCATCTTGAATCAGATGGGGGCTGCCACAAGGGAGGATGGGTAACCGTGGGAATGAAAGCAACGTGAGAAGGGACGATAGCCACAACAACATTCTTTCGCTCAAGGCCGAATCACTGAAGGGGAGTGACTGGACATGGCGGGAGTTCATAATGGAGGTGGATTGGAGAGTGTGACTTGGGAGTCATCAGAAAAAGGGGCTGGTGTGAGTTTAATATAGCAGGGGAAAATGCAGGAATTCAGATTCGGGTTTTCTCAGATGTGCCAATATGACTTCTCTAATAAATTCTTACTTGAATGGACTTTGTCTCTAAGTACTGAATTGAGATGGACAGTTTGGTTGGAATGCTGACATTGGAGAGAATGGTTGGAATGCTGACATTTTTTTCTTTTGAAGATGTTTCGCTTCTCATCCAAGAAGCTTCTTCAGCTTTGACAGGATAGTAGGGAATGGAAGGATTTATATGTATTGCAGACAGCTGGTAATCTGCATTCTTTTAGAGGGTTGTTGATTGTCTGCAAGGAATATAAATCCTTCCATTCCCTACCATCCTGTCAAAGCTGAAGAAGCTTCTTGGAGGAGAAGCAAAACTTCTTCAAAAGAAAAAAATAAGAAAGTCCAGTTGCCTCCTGAAAAAGCACCTTTGGGACAACCATGACCTGGATGACTGAGAATCTTTGCAGACAAACTGCCTGTTTACTTCTAACCTTAAGTACAGAATTTTTTTCCTATGGATATTCACCATTCTCTCACTTTCCCATCTTTTTCACAATAGTCTTTCTAGATAATGGCCATAATGAAAAAGCCACAAAGGTACAATTAGATAATAAGTGTAAGTTACTTTTGATTGGCAGTCTGCTGTTTTAGAGTATTTTCCTTAATGTTTGTATTTTTTCAGCTTGAATGCTTTAATAGTGATCTTTTGTCAGTGGATATGTTATGTATAGTTTTATTTTATAAGGTTAGATCTTATTTTTTTAAAAAAGTAGCATAAAATAGCAGTATATTCTCCAGTAATATGCTGTTAGATTTTTGGTAAGGTAATTTTTTTTGGCAATAACTTTCTTCCTTACCATAGTTTAGCTAAGATTCCTTTGTGACAGCCTTTTGCCAAGACATATATTCATTTTCTTCAAAGTTTCCAAAAGAAATGAAAAGCAAGTCACAGACTGCTGTATTCAAACTGTTCATCTGTCAAAACCAAAATGCAGAATTAAGCTGTCTTCACATTTCTTTCCAGCCTAACTGTCCTCAAAGGGGTTTAGGTCTGCATTTTTCTTCACAGTTTCCTGCTATAAATCTCTTTTGGGAGAAATCAAGAGAATCTGAATTTGTTATTTTTCATTCTTTCTTCTCCTGTTTCCCAAAAAGTTTGAGATAGATTTCCTGTACACTGGTAACTGGGGTAAGTTAGTAAAACTCATATTAAAAGGGATGTTTGGATATAAATTTGAGTTGCATTTATTGCATTCACAAGTGATCAAAGTCAATTACATCTATTGAAAATATTTATGATTGTTAAAAAAAAGGAGAGGGGAGATTTGTATTGTGATAACCATAATAAAAGCATCATTAAATGGTGATTGTCACAATGAATGCACATTCCAAAACAATCTTAATTGAAATCTCTATCGAATAATCTTGAACACTGTCTATTTCAGCAATGTTTTAAGGTTATGTAAAAGTTACGAACATCCTATGGCCATTTTGTCTATATGAAGTTACACATACATTCAAACAATTGACACATTAAAATAAGATACCAGACCACTCTTTAGAACTATAGCTCATGAAAAAATAACACAATATTTACAGATAGCCTATACAGATATCTAGTTCATATAAAGAACAAAATATTTTAATCAAACAGTTTCAATGCCAAACTAGATGTTATACAAGTTTGTAATGATGGGTAGGTAAAAATTTGAGAAATTGGAATTACAAGATGACATAAATCGGGACATAAGAGTTTTGAGAAGCAAATGATTCAGTGCATAACTGTTTCACAGGAAAAACGCAGACACAACACCTGGGCATAGACAACAATGCAATCAAATATACAGGTTAAATTTGGGAAGTCAAACTAAGCAGGTGTGTCAGAAAAATTGAATTGATAACAATTGTTTATCATTTTAATTTGCCAATGGAAGTAACAAATTTGGTATACTAAACTTATGTGAAATACAAAGTGAACATATGTAAATACAGAAAAAAAGTAAGAGATATTGCTACAACCAAAGGGGGGAAAAACTTTCAACTGTTTCAGAAAAAAGATTTAAGCTTTCAGAGCAAGCTATTACAATAGTCAAAGCTAGATGAAGATGAAAGACTTGTGTAATGATGACATTGGTAACTGAATTCAAAATTTCAGTGTCAAGCAAGAGAAAATAAAGAAGGATATTATAATCAAGAATATCAAAAAACAGAGCCAAATAAGAAGGAAAATAAGCATTGTTTTTAAGAAGATCAGATAAATCATTGAGAAACCTGTATTCCTGTAGTAATACTCCAGAGAAACAATCTGTCAGAAGTACATGAAGTTTTAAAAAGTTGGAAAGACCATAGTGAAACTGTTTCCTAGAATTATAGAATGACAGACAGATTTTCATAAAGAAAATAAGTTTATAAATCGACACTGCTATAAAGTAAGATACAACAAGCAATAGACCATCTGTCAAGCAGGAAAGTACTAAGCACTGATGAAATACTGGAACTGTATAGCAATTCAGATGCCAAGGAAAAGGTGTGTTGAAGAAAACATAAGTATACCTAACACCTGTCAACAATCATGTCTTTTAAACCAAACATTTCTTTTCACAGCATTGCATTCCTGCTGTGGAAAGCAACTATATGAAAATAGAAAAAGACACCACCTTAAAGACAATGTGGTTTTAAAGAATGTTTTGTCAAAAAGATAGTACATTAATACCCAACAAGCTCTGAAATAACTTTTACATTTGAATTCAAAGAACTGCACAAGGCTAAAAATATTCATTGAGCTATTTAAAACTGCAGGAAAAGAGCAGCTCTACATTAACAAAGATGTAACAAATGTGTGGCCTAAAGATTTTAAAAGACCTGTGTATACAGATTAAGTAAATGAGACGATCAATTGCATAGGATGAGCATAAAAAAATAATGCTGCCTTTTCTTCTCACTGCATTTTCGAATCTGAAGCAATGTTCTGAAATCAACTAAATTATTTTGCATATTGCCATTTGTTCTTAATGATTAAAAAATCTTTCATCTGTTAAAATTCAGCTACTGTTTGACACAGGAATAGGAAACTTGTTGACTTTTTGGATATTTAAAAGAGAATACAATATTGTACCCAGCAGCAGCTATTCAGCACAAGTATTTACATGTGGAGAATCTACCTTCATATGGTAGTGTTGTCCATGTATAAGACAATAAATAGAAATCTTCTCCTTTTCATGTATTTCTCTAGATACCATTTGGCAAATGCCATGTAAGTGGCATATATAGAGATCACGTTGCTGAGATATTTAGATTTATTATTATGTTTGGTCACACAGTAAGCCAGATGTTTAGACTGGATTTGTCATTGCTGATAGTATTCAAGTGTTATTCCAGATGTTTTGAAATTGCACCCAAGGCACCTATTAGTATTGGGTCTATTTTTGCTTTCTTTTGCCTTTTGTAAATGTCAGATAAAAACTTTGTCAATATGCATATTTTGCCATGCAATTTTTTTTGATAAGGCACCCAGTGTGCTGATAACACTGGTTTATGCTATAGTTTCCAATTTGATTTTCAGAACTTGATTATCAGCCCAACTCTAATTCTTCTTCTAGATGTTCAGATTTTGCTTGAAAGTATTACTTCTCTAGGTGGTACCGTGAGTTTAAAGTTGCAAGGGGGAATCTCCCATAGCAGTTTGTTTTAATTAGGATGCCATAGCTAAATAATGAAACACATTGGGCTTAATAAAGTTATTCCTTGGCTCAGTCAATTAAGATTGGATGATGGTCTAATTACAAGATGCAGGTTGTTAGCAATCACATACTTGCAGTTGGTACACCCTGAAGGTAAGGGATCCTGCTATGAACACCTGCTCTGGCCTTGGATATGATTCACTGGGCTAGTACTAATGGCATGGATGACGTATACCAGAACAGAAGACACTATGTTGCCATACTAATAATATAAGTCACCCTTTTTAGAAACCAGCTCTACATCTGGCATCTTTCTCCATGCTCCGTTTTTGAGTAAGGAATAAAATATTATATAAACAGCATTTTGCCCTATGATCCCTTATTGGCAAAGGCTGCACTGCAGTTCTTAATCATCTAGTGTTTTCCAGCACTGGATAAACTGTTTCTGGATTCCCCAAGCCTTGTAACTTTTAGTCTCAATATGTGTTCTATTGTCACTATTATCCTTTCTGTTTAGTGAATGTGGATCTAATATTATTTATAATGTTTTTATATATAATTTGAAAATACTGTCTCCTGCAATAATCTGAGAAGTATTTGTACTGAAATAGACCCTCTAATAATTGTAGAAACAAACAGCCAAAAAAATGGATTAAACAATACCTAAATAATTAAGCTCTGTCAGCGAGACTAAAACATATGGCAATGTTTGTTTGTGAACACATTTGATCCCTAGGCAATGAATTAGGCTATGGCTGGAGAAGGAGATGATAACTTTTTTTTTATTTGCCTCTAGCAATGCTAACAATGTTCAGATAAAGAGCTACTTCCTACAGCAGCTGACAGCCCTGGATCCCTTCCTTTCTTTTCTATCTATGCCTGAAGGTACACAGAGAGCAAAGAACAGTTAAACCTCTAAGGAATCTAATGTTTTTGGTCAGAAGGAAGCATGAGTCTGTGCTTTGATCCTGTTAGTAGTTACCTGGCCTGAATAATTGTAAGTTAAACTGCATGTTGAGTGAAGTCCCTCAAGGCTGACTATTAATTTTGAAGCAGAAACCTGACATCAATAATTAAAGTCCTGGTTAATAAGGACATTCTAAAATGGTGGAAATATAGTTGTGCTATTAAAAGAAATTTAACCCTAACTCTAAGCATGTTAATATGAGATTCAGCTGCATCTTTTTTCCCATTGTATAAGAATCAGATAATCAGAAATTATTATCCAGAGCAGAAATAAATATTAGTCTTGTTTGCTGGTTTTAGACAAAAGAGTCAGTAGTTTAAACTGCCTGCTACAAAAAAGCACTGTTTTATTTGCAAGAAATGAAAAGTTTCCTTTCAACGTTATAATTTTCCTTTAAATCTGTATGTTCTGTGTTATTTATGCAATAAATAGATATTGTCTTTCTCCCTTTCTTCCTTTTAATTGTATGGTTCTTATACCGAAGCAGTCATACACGTCTGAATCAAACAGAAAGCTTACATACAATGTATATGGGACAGTAAACATTAATTCACATTCATAGAAACTTTTTCTCTTATGTAGAAAAAGGATGGTCCTTTCTAAAATAGCGCCTAAAAAGATAACTACATACATTTTCTAAAAAATCTTTCCTAAAATTTTTTTAACTTCTTAAAAAATTCTTAAAGATTAACATTTAGCTAGTCTATGCATTATCAATTAATATCTTTAATTTCAGTTAAACATCCCACCCTTTATTCTGGATGAGATGTAGCATCCAAAATGTGGTGTGGTGACTCAGAGGTTTAATGATGCTGGAAGTGGTCTCTGGTCCAGCAGTTCAAGTCCTAGCATTGTGTGGAGGTGTGAGCTCCCATCAAATGCCTCAGCTTCTGCCCACCTAGCAGTTCGAAAACATGTTCTATGCTAGTAGATAAATGAATTCTGATTTGGTGGAGTTGAACCAGCACTTCATACAGCAGCTAGAATCTTGTTGGCACTGAACCTTCCTGGTTGCAATGCCTTTTTGCAAGGTGGCTTCAGTGAAGAAAGAGGGCCTTAGATGATGTTTTAAGAAAAAAAACCAGCTCATCTTTCTGGTTCAAAGCTAGCTCGCCCTCCTGTGGCGCATCATGAGAAGCATGCAAGCATGTACTTAGCAGAACTGATAAACAGGCAGCCAAACTACTGTACTATTCTGTGTTAGCATTGTAGTTTCCTAGCTACAAATAACACCATACGCCAAATAAGTAAACTTCATCCAAAATATAATGACGAATTACCTGAGGTTTCCATGGAATCATTATAGTTGATACCTTGAAAAGAATGACCTGATGAGCTAGACATAATATGTTCAAAGATTGCCAATAGAATTTTCTTATTCTTTTAAAATCTATTTTCAATTACTGAAATAATAAAAAAGAATGCATACAGAAAAGAAGCAATAAGAAATTCTATTTAATTATAATTATATATTATATCTGTGTCATACTGTTTGCAAATTCACTGCAGAAAGGTGATTGTAATCTTGTAATTTGTGTAATAGATCATTTTATTGCACACTCTTCTATAAGTGGTAACAATCCATGTATTTACAAAAAACTAAACACAAATAAATATAGACATCAGTGAGCAGCCTAAGATACTCTGAACTGAAAAAGAATAGGTAATCACAAAAAACAAACCTTTGTTGTTGGGTAAAGGAACCTAGAGCTAATCTTGTTCACTGGTCTCACTGATTCCTATTACTTTATTTGTAAAATTTAGGATCTTATAATATTAGTATAGTTGTCCAGGAGCTCCTCTCTGTGCATTGAAAGCACACCTGATGAATGGGAAAAAGCCTTTTAAGCTCTAATTTTATTTTTTATACACCTCTTAGTGTAGGGAGAAGTATATTGAACAAATATTATTCATAGCACTGATATAGTTCTACAGTTACAACCTGCATGTGTTTAGGAAAAAGAATGTTCAGTTTGATAATGTAAGAAGGTTGGGGACAATGTGAAAAAGAACATTGGATGTATGTATCCATGTCACGTACCCATTTTTACAACAGAGTATAGTCTCTGTATACGACTAACCTCATTTTGTTTTGGCATAAAGCAAATAGTTCTAATCCAGCTAGACCTGACATCAAAAAGAAACTCACCTCCACCTTCCGATCAGTACGGCTGCAATAATGGGATATAATAACATCCACCCCCCACCCCACCCCGCATAGCTATTGACATCTTGTCTATTGCAGTAATTCAAAACTCCATTCATGGTTAAAATACACCCATGAATTATAAGTCAGCTCTTTAAAAAACAAATCCTTTCCAATCTGACTGGCCTTCGCATAATCATTGTATACGGATCATAAGCTCTGTTGAATAGAATAATTTCTGTTTATGTGGTTGGCCGGTCAGATGAAAGTTCATCAGTCAATTCATTACTGTAGTGATAATGCTGTCTTTTATGAAGAGCTGTTTGCACTCATTCAGCCCAACCTCCTGTCCCTGAATATAATGGTGTATTATGTGGAGTATATGGTAATGTACTCTCAGTGGCATCCATTGACCTTCAACAGTAGTGATTCATCTGTATATAAAAACCCCAGTGACTGCTTTTCTGTTTTATTTTACACACACTTTATGACACCAATAACACTTGCTCTACAGGAGAAAGTGTACTTTTGATTTCTTCTTCTGTAAAAAAAGTCAGAAAAAAATATGATGTTAGAAGGCTCGCTGATTTTCAAAATTATACTGCTGCTGGTGCCAAATCGGAGGCACAAATTTCCAGCTGTTCCAGCAACCTTGAAATAAATAAAAAGAGGCATTTATGAAGACTTGTGATTTTAAATAGCATGTTTTTCTTTCCTGATTACCTTCCTGTCCCCACCAGTCACTCCCCCAGGATTTGACATAAAATAAGGTTGTTTACCTCATTACAAGTTCTCAAAACATAATAGACAAGAAAAATTAAGCAATCAAGCTATAATAACATGCATTTAAAGAATTTGAACTCATCTACCAACAACCCCCCCCCCCCCCAACAAATTTGATTATATCCATTAAGTTCAGGATTGATTCTACCAGATATTGACTGGTAAAAGAATCAAAAGTACAACTGAAATATAATTTTCTCTATATCAGTTGCCCCATTATGTAGTCTTTCATTTTAAAGGTGATGTCTTTATTTCCATATTTTGTGTGCGTAAGTATATATATTCTTTATAAAGCATTTGTTCTAATATAATTATCTATTATGATATAATAATATGCTGGATTTCAGATACAAAAATATGTCTTGATCTCATGGAATAGCATTGTAATTATTTCAAAAGTTAAGAAAGAATCCTTTAAAAAATAAATAACTCCCAAGGATCTTATGAAGAATGGTGATTTTTCACCATTGCTATCTCGCTGCTTGTAAGTAAGATTATTTCTGTCACTCTCATCTTGTGATCTCCCCTTTCTGAGGAATCAGAAGCTCAAAATAGTCCTTTTGTTGAATATGTTTTCTTTCGGCACATTAAAAAAGTCAAGATTCTCCTACTAGGCACAACTTTTAGGTGAAGAAGGCTAACATAAATCAAATTTGAATTCCCTGCTCAGTATGTATTTTCAAATTGAATCAATACCATACAACTCTGATGAATAAATTCTGAAACAGATATAGAAGTGCAAAAGTGCCTAAAATAAAAATCCCTAGTGATCCTAGCAGAGTTGTTTTCTCCCTTTAGACTAGTTTAAATTATATTGTCCATTATTCAGACACTCCGTTCTGTTTTTGTTTTGTAATTTTTCTAGCCCAACGTACATCTAGGTATCAGACACTAGGTACTAAACAAACGGGAAAACTACCATGGTAGGTGTAATTGTTGACATATTATAGGCCAATAATACACTGTCATGTATGAAGTCTGAAGAAAATGGTTTCTTCTCTTTACCTAATTATTTGATAACTAAAGAGAATTTTAGATTAACTATACACTGAGAATTTCTGTTTATTAAAGTAACCCAGTCCTTTTGATTGGTAAATATATTTGGAATTTGAAAGTATGCCATGTCTTTTTGGCCTACCACTACGAAAGGAATTCACCTTTCACAAAATGGCTGCTATGGAGGGATAGGAAGCCTGGAAGCCACCAAAGGAGATGATTGTAGGCAAAATAAATCTATATATGGGGAAGGATGCTCAATCTAACATATGGAAATCATTCAGTTGGAGAAAGTCATTCTCTCTGCAGTATAATTTCATTTAAACATTTTTATGATTTAGATGGACCAAAGAGGCCTTTTTTGAGTTTCAGTCTCCTAATCCTGGAATTCTACTCCAAGGGAGCTTGCGTGCCATTGAACTAAAATATTTTTAATCACTTTGGCATTTTAAGTAATAATTTTTTTATTTTTTATTTAGAATTTTTATCTATTAATTACAGTATTGTTGCTGTTATTGTGATTCGTCTCATAGTCAGCCAGATGTTCAGACTGGATTTAATATTTTTGTCCACCAATCAAATCCTTCTTTCCAAGGACCTGAAATAGGCAGATGTAGATGTTTGATGGTCATACCGATAACATCCCAGGATGTAAACTGTTCTGAGTAAAACTGCCTTTTTCAATTGACTGTTGGTGAATTTATCAATATTGATGGTGTTCAAATGGTGCTCCAGTTGTTTTGGAATTGCACCCAAGCTGCCTATGACTATTGGTGCTATCTTTGCTTTCTTTTGCTACAATCATTCTATTTCTATTTTCAGGTCTTTGTATTTTGTTTTGTTCTCCAGTTGTTTTTCTTCTGGTCTGCTATTTCCAGGTACTGCCATGTCCACTATTCAGAACTTTGTCTTTCTTATTGATAATTGTTAAGTCTGAGATGTCTACCTTCCAGATATTATGCGGCAGATCCTCTCCATTTGAAAAGTTAAAATCTCAGAGCACTTTAGCTTCTTCATTTTCTATGACTTTCTCTATTTTATAGTCCCACCAGTTCTTACTTGCAGGCAAATTATATTTCTTGCAGATCTTTCAATGCAAGAGAGAGTTAATGTTGGTTGCTACTTTGTCATACCATTGTTTGTAGTCAATCTGTGCATTCTTCCTGCATCAGCTAACCAAGTGCTCCACTGTTTCTTCAGCTTCTTTGCAGAGGTTGCACTGGCTATTTGTTGCTGCCTTCTCAATTTTCGGCTTTGTATGTATTTGTTCTTAAGGCTTGGTCTTGTGCAGCCAGCATTAGTCCCTCTGTCTCTTTCTTCAGCTTTCCTGTTCTTAGCCATTGCCAGGTCTTGTTATCTGCTTTCTCTTCTTTTATATTTTTAATTAATGTAATACCTCGTCTTCCCATGCCTCCTTTATTATTTCTTTTCTCCGGGGATTTCATTTGATAGTTTTTAAATCTTGTTAGGAATATGAGTCACCTAACAGCTATTTGCGTTAGAAATATATAAACCAGGATAAACATTTTAAAACTGTATCTTTAAGAAAATGCAAAACTGTAATTAGGTGTGGTTTCTCAAACAGCCATAAGATGGAGCCAGAAACCTGGTTCGTCTTAGTCTGAGTCTTAGAAGAGAGTATATCTCTGTTTCCTTCTGTTGGAAAGTATTGCTGTTCCTCCATTTTTCCTAATTGACTGATATTACTGGATTTGATGTAAGTCTGATACTGAACTGTTTTTGACACTGGACTTTGATATTGGAATTATCCCTGGATTGAAAACTGACTGATCTTACCTGTGAATGACTTTGGACTGCTTATTTTGAACTTTGCTTAAACCTTTCTGGAAGTAAAAACCTACATTTACTGTACAGTGTATCTGTGTGCTGTGTGTATTATTCAAACACTACTCTCAAATACGTCTCCCTGTATGTGCTCATTCTCCTAACGGGGAATTACCTCAACAAATCTTCTACGTATTTTCTCTTGCAACTGTGTGAGAAAGACTGAGTTGAGAGAGAGCAACTAACTCACCATCACCCAATGAACTGTATCTATTTCTTGAGGGTAGGTAAATTTAAACAATGTTCCATATTATGATACACAATATTTTCTTGCTCACTACTATAAAATCTTCCTAACTAGAAAAGATAAGAGTTATATTACCCACATGTTAATCTTGTGTGCCTACAGATGCATTGTTCTATCCATCTTTTTCTAAAGGATAAAGTTCTCTGAAAAGTTGCTGTTGAGGTTTTTTTCATTTTTAAAACAAGCTTATTTATCTTTATTCAAAAAACTGCAAGTCAATACTTTTTTTAAAAAAAAAAACAATAGCTTAGCACTGAGAATTGCCAATCTATTAACAGTTGATAGGAAAAAGCATAGTAATTTTGTTCTACTTCCTCAATTGTGTGCCAAAATATAGTTGTTCTTTCACATAATAAACCTAGACGTATCTTTATTGTTTCGTGGTGTATTAAGATATAATGGCAGTAGAGTTTATTTTATTTTATGCTTTGCATCTTGTATTTCTCTCTCACACTTTCTCTCTCTCTTTCTCTCTCTTTCTCCACATGCCTACACAAACACACACATACTACAGAAAAAAGGTGATTTTGAAATCAAAGTATGAAATACTCAATCTGAGATTCCCAAGAGACAGAGTTAAACAAAAATATTACAGTGTCAACACATAAAATTGCTGTCGCTCTCTCTGTACTTACTTCCCACTAAAAATAGGTGTCACTCTCTCTGTACTTACTTCCCACTAAATGATAGGGTCATGCAGTTTAATTGCAAACACTCCCCCTTTCTTTGTAATAATTCATTGCAACCATACAAAGGGGAAATGAAATAATGAATCGATAGCATATGATTCTTAGAAAAACAAAAAAGAGGTACATTATTAAATGTAGCTTATTTTTTATGAGTCGATATGTGTACAGGTTGTTTTTGTGATATATTTCTTGATGAAGAGTGTCCAAATGGCAATGTAGACCCCCTTTATACTTCATTACATTTCTTACAACTCTCTGTCCCTTAAACAGGGTACCTTCCTCTTTGTAATGCTTGTGATTCCTATAATGTAGGTAGGTGACATCCTCCATTCCCCCTTTTTTCTGATGTAATGCTGTTGCATATGACTAAAAGAATCTGCTACAGTCTCCATCACAGGATCAGCAGAGGAAAAACCTCACAGATTATGCTTCATGTTTCATTTGGCACAGCAGTCAAAAGAACAGAAAGCTATATTATACAGTATTTCATTATTCAAAATAACCCACTTTCTTCTAGATTCAGAGCTTCAACTAAAAAAATAATTGAAATATAGGGTGATGGCTGCTGCTGATTGAGTACTTTCTCAGCATTGAGGCCATTTACTAAATAATAAACACATATTATTTATTATGCATTTTATTATTTTTGTCAAAAGAACCCATGATAACTTGGCATGAAGTGAACTCAGTATGAGCAACATCATAATTCTACAGGAAAAATAGGATGAATGATAAGCATACATTGATTTCATTCTATCATTTATATGCAATGCATTTTGTTAGGCATTTTTTTTTTTCTAATTCCAAAGTCACCGTGTTTTCTTTCTGGAATCCTCTCACTAATCAATAATATAAAAATAAGGACATAGAATGCCATAAGTGATCACTCATAATATTTCAAGTGACTGACTTTCACCAAAGAATAGTTTCTACTATTGCAGTAATAACTCTTCAATGGTAGTAGTTAAAGTGCCACTAAATTTTCTCACAGTTATTATGGAAAAGCCTGGTATTGTTTTAAAAGAAACTACCTATTTCAATGACAACTGGCATTAAATGAACTATAAATGACAAAAAATATAGTTTTTTTCCATATCAAAAAAGAACCTCATTATATAGAACATTGGAGGAGGCAGCTGAATGTGGAAATTTCTATATAGCAGGGGTGTCAAACTCAAAGCCTGTGGCTAAATCTGGTCAGCGGGGTACTTAGATCTGGCCCATGAGGCTGCCCTGGAAACAGCGAAGGACTGGCCTGAGGTGCCTCTGATAGTGAAAACGGAGGTTGGGAGGGCTGTGTGCAGCCCACCCTAGCTCCATTTTCGATGGCAGAGGGTTGCAGGAGGCTGTCACAGCTGAAAACAGAACCTGGGAGCCCGTTTTCACTGGCAGAGTTCTCAGACCACCATAGGCAGCCCTGACATGAGTGACATTGAGTTGGCCATGCCCACCCTGGCCACGCCCACCCTGGTCCCCCGAGCTCAAACACAATCCTGATGTGGGTCTCAATGAAATCGAGTTTGACACTCCTGATATATAGTATCTAATAAGAGAAATTTGACATAGAAGAGGGCCACTGTAAGCTTCCCCCCCCTTCTACGCCAATATCCTTTTTTAAAAACATGCTTGCTTTTTCTCAAAGATATAAGTTTTCATCAACTTTTCTTTGGGCCAGCTCAAAGTTTTTAGACATGGATAGGGTCAGGATAATTTTTGTTAATGTTCTGTCAACATATCACAGAAACTGATTTTAATAAGCAAAGACCTGTTTTCCCCAAAGTTCTCTTAAGCAGGACCTCATTCAGCTCCTGTGTAATTTATTTCAAAAAGCCACATACCAAATCTTCTGGGAGCAGGGCTGTATCCATTCTGGGACACTCAGCACTAAACCTCTGGTATGAAAAACCCTAGGACTTCACTACTGGCATTAGAGAAAAATAACCATTCAGATATATAGACAGTAGCAGACTGGAAAAGGGGTAACTTTAATGCGCTTCAATGACATGAATCTCTCTGTATCCTGCAGAGAAGCCTGCTGAGAACTATGGCCTTTTCTCTCCCTCACACAATAGAGCAATCTCCTTAAAGGTACAATGCACCTTCAAGCAGATACTTAAACCAACTGTCTCCTCTTTGGCAAAGTGGTCTCTGAAAATTCTTACTGTCTTTGCAAATTTTCATGGAGCTTTTTCTGACTGTCTGATCTCTCTTCTGGATTGTGTTTCCAATTTGCTTCTCTTCTTTCAAGCTTTTTAACCCTTAATCTCCCTCCAGATAATTTACTGGACAACTTTCAAGTTGATGAAGCTTTCCTCCCTTCTTTCTTCATGTTGTTTGAATTTATTCATTAATATCTAGAACCCTTTTCCATCCCTCATCCCTCAACAGTTTTTCCTTCCTTGTAAGCTGTAAAGAATGGAATCCCAGCTGGCCGGAGTGCTTCAGGACCATCTCATGTTTCCTTTTTTCTACTTTTCCCTTTCTGATAAGCAATCTTTTGATAATCATATTTACAACTGCTGCCAGCTTATTCCAAACATCCTCCTTTCCTCTCCTCTCCTCTCCAACCAAACAATAAACAAATCAAACCAATCAAATTTTAACATTGTATTTTATTTTTAAAAAAGCCCTGACATAACAATGACAGAACTTTTTAGAAATCTGCATGTTTTGACAGATGAGCAGCCAGAACAGTGCAAGAAGGCATAATTTTGTATATATCATTTATTGAACTGAGAACGACACATTTGAAGCAATGTGAAAGACAAGGATTATTGCTATTGTGTAGTGGGCTTCAGTAGGCAAGAAGCAGACCAGCATAGCTGCAACAGCATTTATTGACTCAAAACTGGAACTGAGAAACAGCAGGTAATTGCCTGTAAGTTATACTCTGGGCCCACAGGGCCTTAACTAATCATGATACTTGAAAAAGCCCACCCAAATATGAATGTTCTAAGTTTCCCTCCAAAAAAGTTGGAGTTAACAGTTAGGGTGATCTAAAGGTTAGTTTCACTTTAGCAGGGCTTAACACAACTATATATATATTCAATACATAACAATTACATTCTAAGGAACATATTAGCTTCAGAAGATTGAATCAGGTCTGCATGTTTAAAAATAAAAAAGAGATGAAATCCTACAGTGTTCCTAGATACTATATAGAAATGTGTGATTAATAGAAGAGTAGAATGAGAAATGATGAGCAAAATGAAAAACTGGCAAAGTATTCAAAAACATTTCACAATGGTAGGAATATACTCATAACATTTCTCCTTGAATCATTGAAGCAGCCATATCCTTTTATATTCTTTTACAGCTTCTTTATATGGTGCTTATGGCTGCTTCTTATATATACTGTATTTTTGGTGTATAAGATGCATTTACCCCCTCCCCCCCACACAAAAGTGGATGGAAATGTCTGTATGTCTTATACAGCGAATATTGCCAAAGCCCCGCCCACTCACCAGCCCCCACCCTTCGGCCTCTGCCTTCCAGTAATTTGACTTCTTGCAGCAAACAGCCTGGTTAACTTCAGCACAGCCTGATTTAGCACAAGCATCTGATTGTCAGTTGGATCGGCCTCCTAATGATCAGCTGTTTCAGGCTGCAGGGATCGCCATCACTTATTGCCACTTATTTTGACCCATTCTGAGCAGTGGGTATTGGAATGGCAATAGGTGATGGCATCCCTGCAGCCTGAAACAGCTGATTGTCAGGAGACCAATCCTACTGACACTGACCAAGCTTTTCGCTGAAAGGAGGCAAATTGCTGGGAGGCAGAGGCAGATTTTTTTTTTCCCCTTCCCAAAAGCTAGGTGTGTCTTATACTTCAGAGTGTCTTATACTCTGAAAAATATTGTAACTGAAGCCATAATTCCAAGTTGCCTTGCATGATGGAAAGCAAAGTGGCTCAGCATGTATGTGTATTGGGGAAGAACTTATAAAGGTTAAGCAACTTATGAAATCCTGGGAAAAAGTGTTTGATTTGTTGATTTGGACCTAGGCGCTTCATGCATACTTTCACATATTGTAAATCATATTTTTAAGGATTTTCATAGTCCTGCAATCAATTCAAAGTTCTCAGTCAAGCCCAAAGCAATCGGATTCAAATTATATTTTGTGCACTTTATATATTGACTTTGCACTGGTATGTTGCACTGGTCCTCTCTTTATGTTCTGCTGCCTATTTTGATTTGCAAGTAAGATGAATTTTCTTATCAAAATATTGTATTAGGTTTAAAAATAATTGACACCAAGACAATAATATTTCTTGATTAATCAAGTTACACTGAAATGATTGCAAAATCGTGAGTGGAATGAGTTAGGTAAACATATGCTTCTTAGGAAAACTTTTTCAGGGACTAATAGTTGAATAGTTGTTAATACTCATTTATAGCCACTTGATTAAAATGAAATTAAAAATATTGAATGGAAAACTATTTGTATTTTAATTCATCAATACATGTGCAAAAGAGCCTAAGCTATGACACCTTTTCTTTTAACATGATATAATAGAACTAGCTGTCATTTAAAGGTAATATGTGTATATAGCCTAAGTTTGAGTTATGTATACACCTGCAATAGGTTAAAAATATTTCTAGGTCAGCCTTCATTATATAATTAAGTAATGATACAATTACACAAGCCACTTCTTTGATCTCCAAGACACTTAGAACATAGAATATAGATAATCAGAAGAAAAATACATTTTGTCATGTTATATTATTCATATACATTCTTAATATATTCACAGCATAACAGAATCCATCTCACTGTTCATATACAGAACTTGTGATGACATATTGTCATGGCAATATTTTTTGTATAATCTTTGGCTTTTATGTAGCCTTTCACAACTCTTGTCTATTTGGATGCCTTCCAAGAAGACAACACTATTTGTTGAACTATAATTCATTTTCCCTGATCATGGATCCAATTAGATCTGATGAGAATTGATTGATTATATGTCATCAGGTCACTGTTGACTCCTAGTGACTACATAGATTTTCTCTATGATAATCTGACCCTAACCTGATCCTTCGAGTCTTCCGATGGTATGCCTATTGAAATTATAATTGACTCATTCACCCTGCTGTTGCTCTTTCTCTTATGTTTCCTTTACTTTCCCAGAATTGCACTCTTCTTCAAAGAGCTAGTTTTTGCAGAATAAGTCCTAAGCATGACACTAAATTTAAGTCTAGTTATTTGTGCCTCACAACCCTAACATATAGTATATTATCCAAATGTCCCAGAAGCAAACACATTATTAAAATATACAGATTAATAAAAATGTCCAGTACTTGCTTGTTCTGGTAGTTGTTTTGAGAAGTAATTCTCTCTGGTATCTACTATAGTTGTATATAATGCAAGATAGTGTTCATGATGATCAGAGAACTGTACAACTACCTGGCTTTAGCTTAATCTACATACCTGCAAAATACTGAGGAAAAAAAGGGCAACCTTGGTAGTAAAAACATGACAAATAGGAGTAATCATAAACTAATAATGCATGGGAAACAGGACTGCAAAGAATTTCCTGCCATATACATTTAGCAGGAATCTGGATTACATCTGGTTAATTACACTTAAGGACTACACACATTCAAAAACATTATTGGCCTATCAAAGGCAATGATATAAAACTATAATTTGACCAAGGATAAAGATGTAGAAGGAGAAAAAACATTCCCTGTGTTAGTTTTTGTGTAACCAGGATTAAGTGAATTAACTGACAGAAACATTCTGTATAGAACTCAGGCTAAATGATTTAAAAGAAATGATAAATCTCTGAAAGAATGGAAAAGAACATTAATTTTAACATTATCACAAGAAGAGGGTTTTCATTTTGGATTAGAAAATTAGATTAAATTGTAAATGGAACTCAGATTTTTACTGAGTAAATGATTATGAAGAAATTGGCAGACTAAGTAGAGAAATCTACTTTACATTTACATTACATTTTGTAATGTAAAGTCTCTAAAATTTTGAGACTGTTAGTTACATTGAAGTTTACATGTATCTAAATCAATTTAGAAACTATTTAGGAAGTGTTAGCATTAACCCCGTTGAGAGGAAAAATACCTCTATTTTTGTTAAGCTAATTCTTGCATGTACATGATTAAAACCCATTATTTGATTGAGGCTAAGTACCTTTTCTTTTAGAATTATGGGACATTTCCACATATTCTTTTCAGATATAAAATCCACTGGTTCATTTAGACTCTTTTCCCAGTGAAAATAGTGTTAGAGACTGAAATATTCAGCCTATCCTCTAAATGATTTTTCTTTCCAGTTTTCATTTGAAATATCTGATTTCTTTCTATTTTTCAGGTTCTTTTTCAACTGAGATGCCCCTGATCACATACAGTCAGCCCATTTAAGTTTAGTACTGTTACATTCTCAAACCTAGAAAACTCTTGGGAGATGTCAGTTCTTTGTAAAATCATTGTTGCTTTAGATCAACTTCCTTATATTACTGTTCTGTAACAAATCCTTGGTGCCCTAGTACTTCTTTGCCATCCCTTGAGATGAAGGGGTTAATAGTACAGCCAAGAATATATTGATAAAACTGAGTTTTGCAAAGACTGGAATTGAAAGAAAAGCTGGCATTAAAATAGTATGGTAAGAAAGACATTTTTGTAGGCAAACTATGTTTTGAGGATATTTAGCACTGGATAAAGATTCAATTTAGACATATTCTAATGTTTCATATATCTCTAATACAGCACTTGATGACCAAATGTTTCCTAGCCAAACATTTAAGTTATTTTTATAGTACTTAATCATTAAACATAACCAATATTGTATAGGCAGAGGAAGAATGAAGAAACTGTCAGAGCTGAGTGGCTGTCACACTAATAAAATTAATAAATCTGTATAATGAATTTTATATCATTTGGGAATGCTGAATGGGAAGAAAAAGTATGAGCATGTGAATAGTGGCATTTTATCAAGGTTTCTATGTCATTAATATATTGACAAGTTTTCCCCCTTGCCATTAAGCCATTAAGGGGGAAATTGGTAGGAGAAAAAGACTCAAATTCATTTCATGATAATGGAGCTAGGAAACAAAAATACAATTTTTAATTTTATTTCATAGCTATTCTGACATGACTTCCTAAAGAGAAGAAATATCATAATGGGATAATATGTTGCTATTGTTGACAAAAGAAAACAACTTTATTGTTTTAATTGGAGGGGGAGTTGCCTTCTTTCTGTTGTCTTGTTCTTTCTACTGTATGTGAAAATGGTAATTTAATTCAGATTTCTGCCTCAGTCTTAAGCCAAAGAAACAGATCAAAATCATTTGTTTGGAGAAATACATAATCTTTGATAAAATAGATGCAAAACATTCAGTACTGCATGTGTGATTCAGCAATTACATAATTAAATATATTAAAGTGGAGCAGAGATTTTCATTTTAGGATATACAGTATTAGATCTGAATCTGAAATCAATCCCTCTATCTCCAGTTCTGAGTCTCCACTAACCACTGTTTAACTAGATCTGGTATGCTAAAAACATATTGTTAGATAATTGATCTAGCTTATTATTTAATGATATTAGTTCTGTCTCAATGCACAGTAATCATTTCCTACAGATTCACAAATAAGAGACATAATTTCTTATAAAGATTCTCCTTTTTGCACTAGTCCCTTTCAATCTATTGGAAAATTTGGCATAGAAAGCTCACAATGTAGGATTTTTGTGTACATTTTGTTCTAAAACAATACAGTTAAAGGAATGTATTTATAAAACCAAAATATAGTTCTAAAATCAATGCTGTAATTTCATTGTAATTCAATACTCTTTGTATTCATATACTCAACTAGTTTTCTTAGAAATTGCATCCTAATCTAGCTGCATGCAGGCAAACAAGCAATCAAAGGACAAATAAATTGCTAACTGTAGTCAATCTATAGGGCTATAGAGCTCTATTCTAGTCATTGATAGAATATGTTCATATGTCTATAAATAAAGTTTGGAACCAGATATCAAGTACTTGGATGACTTCTAACATATCTTGAGTAGATTAAGCCATCTCTACATCAGGATCTTAAATTAAATGGACAAACCACAGGATGTTGACTAAGGCTTGTCAGTCAGCTTATCTATCACTGCCTAAAAATGGATCTTCCATTTGTAGACATATAGCCCATATTTCTACTAAAACAAAAACAAATAAAGCTGAAGTCACAGGTTCTTCTCTGAAAGAACTGAAAGTCACTGTTTAGATCTACAATTTTATTTGAAGATTCGTATTCTGTCATTTATAAGAAGTGATGTGATGTTAAAACAATAAAAAGGTATCAAGAACAGCAATAACATTCAATTATGTTTCTTTCTGCCATGGTGAAAAATATACTTTTATCAATACTCTTTAAAGTCAATAGCTGTCACTATATTCATTCCTAGTATAATTCACAACAATAATTCCATTATTCAATTATATTTACTTTCTTAGTTTTCTTGAATTTCAGTGACCTGCAGTAATCTGCAGTCCAGATTACTAGAAATAACTCTCATGAATTCTAAAGGAGACAGTGATGAAAAGTTCTTAGCTACCGCTGTGTACCTAATCTCCCATATTTGAACAAGCTGATTAAGAGTCTAGAGACATATGAGTTTCGTGTCTCTCTCAACTGAATAGAATATTTGAATTCATTTTAGATTAGTTGATAGCCTAGTTCTGAAATTGAAATATATTGTGTCATGGCAATTTGGAAGGCAGGAAGAATATATTATTTATCAAGAGGTTAATACAAAACAAGTCCCTTCTGAACATTTCCCTGACAGAATTAAATTTGATAAAAAATTTAATATCCACTGGGAACTGTTGTAGGACATTGTTTAAAATCTTTCTTGAGAGTTAATTCTAGAACTGTGGTATAGTTGGTTTCACAATGTCCCCTGTTTCACTGAATAAAAATATTGGATAAATTTTCTTGAAATTCTGGGCTAAATCTGGAATGTACTGGAAGATATCTTTGATATCTATAGTCAGTTCTTCATATCCAATCCCAGAAGCTAACATTTCAAATTGGTCCGAATTAGGAATTAGTTTGGGGAAGAAGGATATAAATTGATTTATTTAAATTATTCTGTATAAATTTGATGAATAAATAAATAAATATAAAAAACATTCATTTGTGACTGGATTTTGAACCATTTTTCCATGGGGCTGCCAGTGAAAATCATTCAGAAACTTCAGCTGGTATAGAAGAGCAGTGCTTTGTATAGTCACAGGTTAGTACTGATAAATTACATCATTAGTTTAGGAAAGACTTCTTAAAGAATATTTCTGAGCATAGTTCAAGGTGCTGATCATGTTCTAACTCTTAGAGACCTGGATATCTAAGGAACCATTTTTCTCATATTTTTTGTCTGCCAGGCAGCCAGGATGCACAGACTAATGGTCTCCATATACCAGGAAACATTGGGGGAGGGCTGATAGTGGGCATTTTCTATGGAAGAGCTTTTCCTATGGAACAGCCTGTCTCCAATTGCAAGGATGGCCCTGACTCTCAGGCTTTCCCCAAGCTGGCAGAATCCTGCCATTTCTGGAAATTGAAGTCAGTATACTTATTTAATATATTGAAGAAATTCCATATTACTTATTATGTGTTTATTTTTTATCACACATTTTGGAGGAGGAGGGGACACTATCTCCCCGTTGTGAAGCATGCTAAATTTAAATGTGCTGTGCAAGGCCCTGTAAGAGCAGTAAGCAGGCCATGGAGGTGGCAAGAGCAGCGGCCTCAGCGATGTATCTTGATTTAAATTACATGGTAAAAAGCACCCAAATGAGAAAAAAGAACATCAGCCAAAAAAAAAAAAAAACCCTCCCAACCCTCACCTGTTTTTGGAAATAGTTCAAAAAGGAACACACACACACACACACACACACACACACACATGAGAGATATGAGAGAGAGATATGAGAGAGGGCTATGAGAGAGAAAGAGAAAGACAGAGAAAGAAAGAGAGAGGGAGAAAGAGGAGAAAAAGAGAGAAAGAGGAGAAAAAAGAGAGAGATGAGAGAAACAGAGAGAGAGATGAGAGAGAGGAAGAAATATATATATATATAAGGTTGTAGACCCCTGCACTAGACCAAACCAGGGGTGAAATTCAAAAAATTTCCCTACCAACTCTGTGGACGTGGCTTGATATAATAATAATAGCAACCAGGGGTGATTGGGGCAATTTTTTACCAATTCAAATTGTCCCTACCACCTCTCCCGAAGTGGGCCAAGGTGGTTGAATATCATCCCTGGACCAAACTGTCACTATTATATGGTTAGGCTTTTTAAAGCATAATGATAGCATCCAAGATAGAGTTTTAGGATTATGGTAAGAAAAGTTGAGAAAATGTTCATCCACACATAGTGCATGTCTAAATAAATAAAGTTGGGACATAGTTAGTTTATAAGTTTTCATCCCATACAAAATGACTGGGCAAGCATTTTAAGCGGAGGTTCTTCATTTCTTAGCTTTCTTTCAGTTTCAAGATATCAATAGTAATGAAGAGTATGTACTACCATCTTCATGTGAGTTTAATCAACAATGGCTTTTGATAGTTCAGATCTTAAAGTGATTCAAAATGTCATATACACATAATTATTTGGGGGTTAATTTTATCTTCTTTTGTTTTGTTTTTTTGTAATTTTGTTATATACTGATCCAGTAAGCTCCTTGCTAGATTTTGGCTGCACACAATGTGCAGATGCCTCGATAGTTTACATGGATCACATTTTTAAAGCACTGGGTAAACACATGATGAGTCATTTTGAATTTAGAGAGTAGTCATGCTTGCCTACACAAGAGTGAAGGAGTTGGAACAGATGTTCAGTGTCGACACATCATACATGCTCTCAGACCTTAAAATAGGCAATGCATGGATCATATTTTTCAATAGCATGATCAATACCTTTTGCTTATCTGATACAAATCTTTTAAAAAAACAGCAGGAGGAGAAAGAATGCTGTGTCCTAGGCTGTCCTTATTTTCAGTTCAGCCTGATGAGACAAAGGAAACAAATCCTTGCTTCTTCTACTTCCATGCTTTTACTGCATTTGAACTTTTCACATGTTTATAATATGATTGTTCCAGCTAGTCTTCTGAATTGGAACAAAATATGGCAATTACTCGCAAAATTCTAATTATGATAGCAATTAAAAGTATGACAAGAAGACCTACTTAGACAATAGCTATAGCCAGAAGAGCTAAAGAACCTAGAAGACAACACGGAAATGTTTTATTATCAGCAGGTGCTTAAGAACAAGAAATTATTTACTGTAGTTTCCATATGAGAAGTAGTCACATAGCCAGTAGTCACCCAACAGAATCAGTTTCAAAACATCATTACTAGTGGTCAGATCTAATTCTTCCCAAATTTGCCAGAAACATAATTTTTTGTTTTATGTTTTTGTTTTGTTTTGTACATAGCATTGCAAAAATGAAAACATTAACAGCTACATGATTTTATATGAATGGGCATTCTCCAAAACAGGTTACCATGATATGTAAATAAGAAAAGGCAGTCTATTTGTAGTTTTAAAGATGAAATTTATTTTTAAAAAAAACAAGGAATGAAATGCTGCATGCTTGATTCATACTTGCTCAAAGTCCAACAAAGAAAAAGGTTTTTATTTTTACATTGGACCCTTAATTGTAGATTTTCTAATTTAAAAAATAAGACATTCATTTAAGCATCTTGTTATTTTTTTTGCACAACAGTAGATGGCAGAATGAGATCATCATCTGAGAAAAGGAGTCAACCCAGAAATGAACATTCCTACAAATCTTTAAAATGAAATAAATAACAGTCTTCATTAAAATGAACTTTATTAGGTGGGTTTAAAAATAGAATTGAAAAGGTGAAATTGTAAGTAACATTAACTCCCTTTTCAAAATCTCTAGAGGCATTAACAAATTTGAAATCTGGAAATTTCATGGAATTTAGAAAAAGAATATAAGATAACACAAATTTATAAAAGATACAAGTATTTCTTAGACTGCAACTCCAACTCATTTTATCCATCAGTATAGAAAATACATAGCTTCTTAACTATCTTAAAATCTCTTAAGAAATGTTGTTTCTTAAATTTTAATCATTTAGTGTATTTAATTCATATGGGTAAAACAGACTACAGGAGATAAAGGTGAAGGTAGGGAGGCAGAAAAGCAGCTGCCAGAATCCTGGCATTCCTCTCTTATCTCAGCTAATGGAAGCTAAAGATTGTTGAATTTATTCTGCAGTGTGTCATTGAGCTTTATTTCTACACACTGGTTTCTATAATACAGCTTTATTTTAGTGCAGTATAAGATGACTTTTCAGTATTCTTAGCAAAGGTTTTTTTTCAGTTTTCCCCAAAGGAAAACACCAAATAATTCTCACTGTAAAATTGACTTCAGATTCACTTAAGAAGAAGAAAGGTCAGGGAGATTTTTTTGATTTTTTTTTTTGGGGGGGGGAAAGGGGAAGCAAACAAAATACAGCCACTATGATAGAATTTCAAAACTGAAGATATGATCCCAAACCAACTTCCTTCTGTGATGACTTGGGACATGGCACAAAGGCAACACAGTCAGATAATCAGTAGGAGTCTTTTTATTAGCTCCAAAATTGCCCTCAATATCCTTGTTATCTTCTGGGCTGGAGAAAAACTCTCCCAGGAACAGCCTTTGGCTGCAGAGAATCAAGTCCAAAACGTGGTCAACAAAAACTGTAACTATAAGTCCAATCAAGGCAAGATGAGGTAATTAGTCTGGCAGGGAAAGAGAAGGAATTCCAGATGTGACAGAATGGCAGTAATTCAACATGGTTGAGAGGATGCCAGAAACACAGATAACCAAAGGCAACACAAGATAAACTCACGTTTGTTCCCAGCAGATATCGCACTCAGCTTGCATCTCTTTTAAACTCTCATTCCCAGGTGTGGCTAATGAAGAATTCAGGGCCCTTTCCTCCCCCATAAGCCACACAACCCACATTGCTCTCTTTTCCATTCCTCCCCGCATGCCCTAGGATGAAGAGGGGGTGGACCTGGATCTTCCCCTGAACTCTCTCTCCCTTATTCTCTCTCTTCTCTGCTCTGCCCAACTGGACTATGACCTTCCACAATTTCCTCCACAGCCAACGGAGCCACACTTCCACTCCCTGTCAGCTGTTCATCATCCTCCACAAGTTGTTCTGTACTGTACTGTCAGCTGTTCATCCTCCTCCTCGGATTCAGACTCAGACAGGGGCATGACACCTTCCCCCATGCACAAGTTGTTCTGTACTGTACTGCTAATCTGAATCCAGCTGGTTAGGATTGGAAATGATCTTATTGAACCAATAAAAATATGCCACAGAATTCATAGACCAATGGAAGAATTTGAGGGAAGATAGCTTCTGCAGATAAGGGACGTTCTATTTCTCTTATTATGTATAGCCAATGAAAAGCCAGGACAAAAAATTCAGAAGAGGAAAGACATGGTTCAACTTTCACATTCTAATATATTTCTTAGGTAGGAATTATTCTGTTGTAGTCCCCTGACTTACAAAACCAAATAATTATTTCTTTAAGTTGCATTTTTAAATGTGGGATAGAAGCATCAGCTAAAAAAAAAAAAGGCAATGAGTTTATCCTACTGAGTCTTACTGACTCCTACTGAGTCTTTTCACAAAGCCTCCAGAGTACAATTTATTAGAGGTGTAACCTTAATCTTTCTGAATTTTGGGGGGAACTGAGAAACATAATTCAATAATTTTCTACATTGCTTTATAGAGAAGATCCTATGTTCAACTTAACCCAATGTTAGATAAGACTGGGAAAGACAATAACTACAAGAGTTTAATTTGATTTCCAGTGCTGAATTAAGTTGGACTCCTGGTCTGTTCTGGATGTAGCTTCTTCTTTTTAAAGAGTTTCCCACTGTCACATAGGGAAATGAATTAAACAATTTTTCACTGAAGATGAACTGTTTCCACTCTGTTAGACTTGCAGAGATTACATATAACTGACTTCTGGAAGAAAAAGCTGTATTTATGCAGGGCATGGTTTTTGGTACAGTAGTATTTTTTTTTATTTTTAGGCAAAAAAAAAAAATCTGGCACATTTTTATAATTCTCTCAGTAACAGTTAACTCTGCTCAGATACAGGCATCTTTATTCTGGCACAGAATTATTTCTTTGGATCTGACTTCAGTGTTCACACTCAATGAAACCAATCTCCATCACCCCTTTTCTAACAGGAATAGGTGTTTAATGCTTGCATTTACCTACCAGAAATCCTGAAATCCCTTAGAGACCAAGGCTTGGCATGTGGTCAGGGAGGATTAGACAGAATTAGCCCTTCCACAAGGTGGGTTGAATTTTCTTTTCTCATAGGAGTAGGGATGATATCTGGAAAATAAAGCTATCATATGAACCATATGGATTACATGCTACTGAGTCTTCTAAACAGATATTACAGGGGATCAGATGCTGAAATTCATATTGCCAATCTTATGAAGAGCTGCAGGGAAGCTCTTCAGGGACATTGTAACGACATCAGAAGAGCATGACTGGGACATTTTGGGTGATCTACTGCATGTCATTTTGCATTGCAAAAGTTAGGGTTGGGAATGGGACAAGGATTCCTAGAGATAAGCAATTCTAACTCCAAAGTTTAAAATTATTTTTAAATCCTGAAGTCTTATTACAGTTTGTCTCTGGTCTTATAAGCTCCAAGCAATCTCCTCCAGCAAAGTCTTAATATAAGTTCTTTATCTCTCCCTTCCCACTTATAGCATTATATGATTTAATAAAATATTAAAGGGAATATGTAAAATGTTTAAGATTTAATGATAGAGTTTAATTTGCTTTGAATTATTGTTTCAACTATATTATAAACGTATTATTTTCTTATTTTAAAATGTATGTAGAATGTACTTAGCAGAATCAGAATGGAAATTATATATTATCTTAAGTGTTAAATCTAGGGGAAAGATAAAGGAAGAGAAAGTTTAAAAAGAAGAAAGGGCTAAATGAAATAGTTTGTGCTTACGGAAGAGAGTGGAGACCAAGAGGGTGGAGATTAAGAGATGGGGGGGAGGGGGGGGGTAAAAAGACTAGGATTACAAAAGAGATTCTGCAAAAGTACATAAGATTATACTTTTGTATTTTATTTGAAACAATGTTAGAAAATCAGATCTTTATATGATTTAACAAAATACTAAAATGCATAAATAATAAAGTTTAATATACTATGGATTATTGCTTCAATTATATTATAAATTTATTATTTTTCTATTCCATTATTTTAAAATGTAGTAGGTAGTTTTAGAATGTGCTAAGCAGAATCAGAATGAGAATTATATATTATTTTAAGTGTTAAATTTAGGGGAAAGATATAAAGGCGTCATACTTCAATTAGTGATTGCAGGAGAAATATTGTGTTAATAAGAAAAGAAAAATAGATGATTACAGAACGGACAAAAGATATCAGTATAATGATTTAAATTGAGATGAAATAAATAAAATAGAATTAAGAGAGTGAAAAAAGGGGAGAAGCCATATAGAAAATATAGAATGGCAAATAAGATATGAAATGGTATATAAAGTGAGCATGAATTTGATTTATGTCTGTACCAAAAGATGTAACCCGGGACTAGGCCGCTTTCCAAAAAGAAGTTTTATGTTTTTATGTTTTGTGTTTTGTTTGTGTATGTTTGTTTATTGAAAATTAATAAAACTTATTCAAAAAAAATTATTTTTAAATCCTAAGAAATCATGTCATTAAAAATTTGACAACTTTGCAGTTGAATTTTGGCTGAATGATTTTAAGATATTGAAAAGCCACAACAATCAGTGGTCGCCAACCAGTGGTCTGCGGCCCACTGGTTGTCCGCGAGAAAATTTTGGTAGTCTATGAGAAATGTCACCCCCAGAGCACCCCCCCAAAACAATTAACCCAGGCTGTGCGGGAACACAAGGCTGCGCTACCCATGTGGCCCGCAGGAACCCTCCCCACCCACTCAATCCTTACCTGGCAAACTTGCCTGCTAAGTTGCTATTTTTCTTTTTTCTTTTCCCCGACCATCAGCTGTTCTGCTGTGCTGAGAGACTTAGATTAGCTGGAAAGCAGGAAACCATTGGATTTCTTGCTTTCTAGCTAATCTTTAGATCTGCTTAAAAGCAGAGCCGATCCTTCCTTAGGACTGAAGCTTCTATTATTCAGTGCAGACTCAGGTAGCCAATGGCAGATAGATCTCTGAAGGAATCTGTGCTTCTGTGAGCAACTCAATCTGAGTGCAGGCTTTGCCTGATTTTGGGTAAAATTGCTCTTTTTTTTATAAAAATTCAATATTTACAAACATGGTGTGTTGTGAGTTAATTTTGTGAGTTTGCTTACTAGCAAATTTTATGAGTTTCTTGCAAACAAATTTTATGTGACAGACTCAGGTAGCTGATGGCAGAAAGATCTCTGAGTGAATCTGTGATTCTGTGAGCAACTCAATTTGCCTACCTGCTTTGCCTGATTTTGGGTAAAAGTTGCTCTTTTTTATTAAAAAAATCAATATTTACATAAATATTTATAATATTTACATACAAGCCATGCCCAGCCAGTCCTATGACCACCAAGCCACACCCACAAATTTGGCCACGCCCAAGAACTGATTGTTAAGAAATTTGAATCCCACCCCTGCCTCTGTGTGTTTGTGTGTGTGTGTGTGTGTGTGTGTGTGAGAGAGAGAGAGAGAGAGAAAGAGAGAGGGAGAGAGGGAGAGAGAGAGGTTAGATCAGATCTCTCTCTCTCCCACCAACATTGGCAAGCCATCATCAGTCAAAATTATATTTGGTAGTCACTGAGGTCCAAAAGGTTACCGACTCCTGCCCTAAATCGATGTCCAATGAAGAGCTTGATTAAAATTCATTCTATCTATCTCCCATAATATCAGCCTAGCTAATTTAATCTGGTAGGTTTAGTGTACTCTATGTTCCTTAAATAAAGCAATCCCATCTGTCAGGACCCAGCAAGCAGGGTTCCTCTGTATCACCATCTGTTTACTGGAATGAAGTTTTCCTCTGAGATTCAGAGGGACCCCTGCACCCCACAGGTGTTCCAAATAGCTGGTACTTTCCCCAGGACTTTAACAACATTGAGTTGAGCTTCTTTGGATTGTGTAGGTTTCTTTTTTTCATTCCTGTCCAGGTTCCATTATTTTTGCAACCTTTTATTCTTCATATCTGTTTCTTATTTTTTTTTTAAAGGGCTTTACTAAAGTTGCTGGGAGTCAAGTGGCAGAAAAAATAAAGAAAAATAAACAAATAAATAATGTGGTTAACTTCAATGCATTTAAAGAGAGGATTGCCACTTTTTTTTCATCACAGGTAATAAATTGTCTTAGTCTGAACTTGGCACCAAACTGGTAGCAGCATCACAGAATCCAAAGGTAAGTGAAAATACGTTGAAATGCTAAGTTAAAAGAGACCCTAATTTCTTAGACAGATCAGCTTTCTTCAGGCATCTGAAATTTTATTCCAGAGGAAAGATGGTAAAACTCTGAGACTGTGTCTTGCCAAACGTTATTACAGTTCATTAGACTTTTGCTGTCAACAAGACAGGAAGGAATGTATGTCTTCATCTCCTTTTATAAGTATAATTTTTTTAAAACAAGAACAAGCTACTAGTGAAGTAGGTGTGTGGTGAAACTGATGACTATATGAAACATAATTGCCTCTGTTATAGTATGAATTATGGTCATTTGAATAAACTCGGTGGCTTAGTATTTGACTCTTTTGACATAGGCTTACAATGTTGGTTTGGCACAAGCCACAGCAACCTTCTTTGAATATTTATATTAGGTTGTAGATCAGCCTTTTCATCATAGTGCTCTCTGTTCAGTTGCTGAGAGAAAAACTTACAAAATATTTAAATGGGGCAACCTTCTCATTGATTAGTTTGAAGATGAACACTACAGAAACAATACATTTGAATGTAAATAAGTCCTTATTTAAATGGCCCTGTTGTGATTGTATCATTACCCAAAGAAAAACATTTTTAAAATCAAATTATGCATAATTTATCTAGGTTTATTTAGGCAATGTGTTAGACACTGAAAATCTGAAAATATTTCAGTACAAAAGTATATAGAGAAAATTAGGCAAATATGATTAAAATAAATAGTTATAACTGAATATATTTATATTTAATTCATAGTGCAAGATGTAAATCAGATTTTAAATCATTAGACTATGTGAACTATGAAATTGCATACATCTACTTAAAAGAATGTACCTGTTGTGGCCCGCCAGCAGCTAGCGGAGCTGGCAGCAGAGTTAGACAGTGAGGAGGTTGGGGAGGAACATGGGCCAGTCCTGGAGGCTGAGGAAGTCTCAGATGAGGGCTCTGCATCAGAGACAGAGATGGACCAGGACAGTCTGGCAGTTATCAGCTGCCTTTGGAGTGAGACAGCAGTGAGGCGAGGGAGCAGCTGGAGCCAGTTCCCAGCCTGTGCATGTGCAGAACTGTCAAAAGAAAAGAACAATTACGAACTAGGGGATGACGTGGGAGTAAAGCCACAGGTGCTGAATGGCCTCTCCCATAGGGATTAAAAGAGGAGCAAAAGCGGGGTGGGGGGGGGGGGCTTTTTGCAGGAAACAATTCGATTGTTGCAGCAGTGTGAAGATCTGTCTGTGCATTTCAGAGACTGTGCTGAGTCCTTCCTTGTCAGCACTGTGTTTGAAAATATTTATTTGGCAACGCTCCAAGCTAGAGTCTGTGTGCCTTGAAGACTGTTTGCCAGGCCTTTGGCTGAATGTGAATGCAAGAAATTCACCTTCGTTTAATAACTGGGACAAAGAGTCTGCATAGTGCTTTTTGGGGAAGCCTAGGTCCGAACCATTGAGTTGAATGAGTTGAAGGTCAATATTTGCAACAATAATTTTCACACACAACCAGCAAAATCAGAGTGTGGAATTGTAGCTCTTCAACATATATCTTCTTGTTACCGTCTATTACTACAATCTCCATTTTAATTTTCTTTAAAAAAAAACACCATTGAAATTTAATTATTCTTTGGCAGCTGTTAAAGACTCCCCATTTTTTATACTTCAAATGTTATTGTAATATTATAAACTTATCATATTATCATTATCCTAATAATTATCATAATAACAGTAATAAAATCAATGTTTTACAAATATTTTGGGTTTGGAAATTGGTGGAATACGTTGATGTTCTTTAAGCAATGCCTATGAGTTCTTTCGAGAGATACAGCTTATTGCAGATATGATGATTTATAATTTGAGCGAGTCCATACTCAAAAGCAAGCTTTCATAAATCAGGAAGTAAATTTGAGATAACAAAAAACATAGTGGATTGATTGTGATAAATATGAATTTAGCATAAAAAACAGTCTATGCAGGTATTCAGTTTGCAGGTGAACATATAGTCTGTTTTTTGTAAAATAATTATTTTGTGAACAAAATTCATTTTGATCATGATCAATGTATTATGTTTTTTGTTCTCTCAAAATGTATTTCCCTAATTTATGAAAGCATATATATTTTAACCTCCAATGTTCCTCACAAAAATCATGCAGAGAGGAAATTTGGAAAATTGAAATACATCCAGAGGGCGCTCAATTTGGAGAAGTCTTTATATCAGCAAAACCAGATCTATCTATCTATCTATCTATCTATCTATCTATCTATCTATCTATCTATCTATCTTTCTTTCTTTCTTTCTTTCTTTCTTTCTTTCTTTCTTTCTTTCATCATCTTTCTTTCTATCTTCTTTCTTTCTTTCTTTCTTTCTTTCTTTCTTTCTTTCTTCTTTCTTTCTTTCTTTCTTTCTTTCTTTCTTTCTTTCTTTCTTTCTTTATCTATCTATCTATCTATCTATCTATCTATCTATCTATCTATCTATCTATCTATCTCTACCATCTATCTTTCTCTATCATCTATCTATCTATCTATCTATCTATCTATCTACCTCTACCTCTACCTCTATCTCTATCTCTATCTCTATCTCTATCTCTATCTCTATCTCTATCTCTATCTCTATCTCTATATATACTTAGCAATAGGAAACAGAAATATTGGGGAAATTATTCCTTCCTACTTTAGTTGCAAATATCTGCGTAAATCTCTGCAATATGTTCAAATAAGGGGATCCAATTGAATTCACAAGCATTTCTGTATACAGTGATAAGAGCAGATTCAGCACTGTGGCTGAACTGAACAGAAGCAATGCAGCTTGCCACTCATCATACTTTTATCAAAACATCTGCTACTGTGGTGAAGTGGAAGCCATTTATTGAGAATGTGAGTTTTCTATGTCATCACTAGATGGAATTTATGGATGGTATTTAAGGTTTTATTGAACTATCAGATTTGCATTAAATTGTGCATTTCCTTCTCATGGAAGGAAGACCTAATAATAGAACATGATGAATTTTATGGGTGTCAAATTATTTTAATTATCGTGTGATTTTCCCCCTCTTTTGGGGTGTATATGTCTTACAATGAGTTGTTCTCTACCATTTCAAAGCAAACCTTTGATAATCTTTTCAGTTTATAGCTACCTAAAATACTGCTTTGTTCTTTGTTCAAGGCCATTGCTTCTTGTAACTATATGGGTTAAATTTCTGATGTAAAACTTTTCTAAAATATGAGCATCTGCAAAAGTGGGCAAGGGAAAGAAAATGACATCATCACACAAATAACAATATCTACACAGTGTGATAATGTTGTAAACTATTCCATTGTGGTTATATCAGATATTTATGTCTGGCGCTAAAGTTATTTCATATGCAAAGAATGTTAAAATGCTGACAGTACAGTAAATCATTACTGCTAATTTTGGTTGAGCCATTTTAAGACTAGCCAAATTGAAATAATGCCTGCAACAATTATGAAGCAGGTTTTCATTCTTTTTCTACATGTGACTTTTGCAGCCATATAATATATCATGATATCAGTGCTTTACCATCATTCTTTCTCTGTTTATTCTTTTAAGTTAAACGAGTATTCCAGCTGCTGCAGTAGTTTATAATGTGGAATAGCACATGACAAGTGATGGCTTGCTTAGCTATTTTCCCATAGGATTATGGTCACATTTGGATTTCTGCCCTTTTCTCTCTCTCAAAGGACTAATCATCATCTTACTTTTTTCTGAACAAGTCAAAGCAGCTACGGTATAAATAGGTTGGTTAATTCAGATTTGTAACACTGCAGGTGGCCCCAAATCCTTTCTGTGGCCTTTGAAGTGATTTCTTTCAATGAAAGTAATGGAATGGCTTCCTGGTCTCTTGAGATGGAAAGATATGACAATAACAAATAAGCCCTAAAACAGGGTTATTATAATTTAAAAAATAAATAAGGCCCCAACCTTGTGATTTCATTCTGATGAAATTGTTAGTTCCTGTGGATAACTGTGTCCATAGTGACTTTAATTTTCAAAGTAGGGCATATTTACATTAATTTCTGTTCTACCATTATATCTCTTTGATATTCTCCCCATATTGATGCTTCCTGATATAATCTATTTAATGTCCCCTTCACTGGTGGGATTCAAATAATTTAAGAACTGGTTCTCTGTCCTAATGACCAGCTTGGTAGGCACAGCTGGGTGGTCATGTGACTGGGTGGTCATGGCCAACTCAACATTACTCATGTTGAGGGATGCTTCTCCTCACCTGGCCTCTCATGACCGTGGGGATGCTGCAATGGTTGTAAGTGTGAAAAACAGTCATAAGTCACGTTTTCAGTGCCACTGTAACTTTGAATGGTCACTAAATGAACTGTAGTACTTCAAGGATTACCTGTATAAAAATTCAAAAAGCTTCTTAGATTGTAAAAAGCTGCCCTAAATACCAATCATTACATTAAAAAGACCAGAGTTACAAATCAGGCAGGGTGTCAGAGCACTTTGAGGAATTAAAATAGTTAAAATGCAATGATAACTATCAGCAACTAACTCTTGCTCATAAACTCTTGCTCATGAAGCACTTTAGCAGAGAGGTCATTTAAGCTCTCCAAAAAAGAGTATACCCAGGAGAAGCAATCCTTAGATCCATTTGCACCACTTAAAGACACCAGCTGGTCTCACTCACCTCACAAGTTATCCCAAGGAAATCATCCAGATTTAAAGAAAGATCAAAAGGCAGTAAAAAAAATCAGTGCCAAACTTGCATCCTGCCTCTTGGAAGTACACCTCAAAAGGACAGTGCCAGGAACCACTAAAGCAGTGAAGGAAGACCCCCTCCCCCAAAAGAAACCATGAGGCAGGAAAAAATTCAAACACAATACAAATAATTAAATGACAACAATAGCTGTTGCTTGTTAAACCAATTACCAGTACAAATAGACACAGGAACTAGCCAGATTTCTCAACCCAGTTTGTTTTTAGGAACAGAGATTCCAAACAAAGATGAACAGGGAAAATTATCCCATCAATAAACACCAAGCACAGAATTAAACTTCACCAAAAACTAGTTTTAGACCAAAGGGTATGTAAACTCATGTTTGAATGTCAATCTTTCTAGCTAGCCAAGAAGCCTTGCTGAACGTCACTCATCTTGGTTCCTTGTCATTAAAAGCTTCTTTCTGGCAGCTCTGCTTCATTATTCAATTATTTCTTCAAAGTGCTGATCATTGCATCCTGGCTGAAAGTATTTCCAGGTATTTTCTTCCAACAGCAGTGTAAAAAGCTTAAAACAACACTTCCCCTCTAAGAAAGTCAAGTCCCAGAAGCTCTGGAGATAGGAAGTCTAGGCCAAAAATGTAATAAGGGTTAATGGAGAGGCAGTTTCTGTAAAGCAGGTCAATAAAGATTAGGCTACAAACAACACCAGAATGTTTCCTTCCTGCCTTCCTTACAGGATTAGCCCTGTAAAGTGGAAAAAACAAAAGGAGATTTCTTCCAACAACTGGTCCTCCAAACTGCTTAGAAGGTTAACAACAGGTTCTAGCAAATAGATGATAACCAGTAGAATCTCACCCCTGGTCCTCTTCATAATTAAACCCCTGGCTATTGCACTCCAATAGCAATGGCACTTAGACTTATATACTGCTCCATAATGCTTTACAACAGTTTCTGAGCAGTTCACAAATGTCAGCATATTGTCCCCAACAATCTGGATTTTTAGTTTATCGACCTTGGGATGGAAGGCTAACTTTGAACTAGTCAGGGTCAAAGTGCTGGCAGACTTCCTGTGAACATGGCTGATGACTGACACACCCAGATATATTTGTTTCTATAGATTGCCTTTTTTTCAGCTTATTAACAGAATGAACTTTCATTTCCTTATTCAATCTCATACTCTTTCTTCTTCCTTTTCCTTCCTGTTTCCCATTATTTTTATTTTCTTTGTATTTTTATTTTGATAAACTACTAAAATATTCAAATGAGGAAAAAAAAGAATCAAACTCCTGGCAGTAGGCAGAGTTAGCCTGCAATATTGCTAATAGCAATAGCACTTATACTTATATACCACTTTACTGTGCTTTACAGCCCTCTCTAAGCAGTTTACAGAGTCAGCATATTGCCCCCAACAATCTGGGTCCTCATTTTACCAACCTCAGAAGGATGGAAGGCTGAGTCAACCTTGAGCCTTGTGAGATTTGAACTGCTGAAATGCAGCCAGCAGTCAGCAGAAGTAGCTTCTTGCAGTACTGTATTCTAACCATTGCACCACCACAACTCATAATCATTGAGCCACCACAGTTTCTACTTGTTTTTTCCCCTCTTGTATGTTTGCCATATGAATATCATGGTGGTCCATGATACCTCAATGAAAAAGTAACCACTGAGGTATGTACATAATCAAGAAAATGATTAACAGTTTATATTTTTAAGTGGAAATCTGAGATATTATAAGAATTATCCTATTTGTTGGCTTTGGTCTGAAAGAAACAAGAAAGATGTCAAGAGCTCTTTCTGTCTTTCTCATTGCTATCTAGTCAGTCTAGCAAAAATTCTATTCTGACTGTTGCAGGATAACGCAGCATCATAAATAGAGCTATCAAACTTGTCAAGCAGCTTCTGTGGCTGTCAAAGCAGTGATGTTAAAGGAAAGAGGAAGAAAAAAATCCTTCACAATATCCCCCTCCCCCACCACAAAAGCTGTCAAGCAAGTAACTGTTGAAACACAGCATTTTAGAGCATGTGTTTTTGAAGCAGTTTAAGTAATAAATATGGCAAAATAATTACCTGGAAAAATAACAACTCAGTTTCTCTTGGTACTGATATATATATATATATATATATATATATATATATATATATATATATATATATATATATATATATATATATATATATATATATATATACATGGAACAGCTGTCCTGCCCTACATAAGAGGTACTACAGACAAAATCAGTAAGATACTACACAGGCATCACATCAAGACTGCCTTCAAAACAGACAGAAAAATAGCAGCCATCCTTAGAAACCCCAAAGATAAAATTGACCTGGAAAACCAAGGCATATACGAAGTCCCCTGTGCATCATGCCCGGCCACATACATTGGGCAGACCAATAGAAGAATAAGTACCCGCCTGGATGAACACAAAAATGCAGTAAAAAAGCTGGAACACACTTCCTCACTAGTCCAACACATGAAAGCCACAGGTCATAGCATCAACTTCAATGGCACCAAAACCCTAGCCACTATAGAAAACCCCAGCCACAGAATTATCAGAGAAGCCATAGAGATTGAAAAAAGAACTGAAAGCATGAATAGAAGTGATGATTCCACCAGACTTTCAATTATTTGGAAGCCTGCACTCACAAACAAAAAAAATCTCCACACCAGTAGCCAGGCAAACACCTGGGCACAAACAGATCCCCCCTGGTACCTCCAGCTCAAACACACCCCAACCAGGCACCCAGATGAAACCTAGCTTCCTAACTAATGATAGCCGTCCATTTACTCGGAGCCAAGCTGCACTAAAAGCCTCCCATACAGGAACACAATGTTGCCAGCCAATCAAGGCACAAAAAAAGCCACAAAACAGACAGAAGATATTAGAAACACCAATCAAGCAGAACACAGCAAACTCCAAGACCAATAAACACAGACCAAGACTCCCAACCAATCAGGATGAATAAAAAACCATTCTGGCACAGCAGTAGGCTGCCCCAAAATTAAATCTGAAACCACTGTAAAAGTCTGACTCACAGACGAACACAATACAGAAGCCTGATGATGGCAGATGAGATTCTG
>NC_142012.1:134317719-134353435 GCF_049901735.1 Notechis scutatus
TATCATACAGTGGGTATTACCAGATTCAAGTGTTCTTGTATTTCTGGAGTTGATTCAGCTTAGTATTAAAATTAGTCTACTCATGCACTCTCTGTAAATATCTCATCCTTCCTCCAGCTGTATTTTCCCTTCTTATCAGCTGGTTACACTCTACAGATGCTGCAGCTCAATTAGCTATCTTGTCCCAAATTCAGGAATTTTTGCTGGATTATCTGTTTAATCATTTCTTATAGGTTATCCTCTGAGATCAGCATTTGCAAGTTTTGTAACTGATAATTTGTACTGTTTAGCTTTGCTATTTCTGAATTGTAACTTCTTCTGGCCATTGTTTCTCTGAATCAGTTGTTTTTAGATTTTAGCTCTGTATTTAGATATTCTGCTGAGTCAATCCTTTATCAGCCAAGCAAATTTGTATCAGCTACAAAATGTGTTATCTGAGCCATTCTTGGTAGAGTTAAAGTGTGTCTGATGGGATTCCAAAGAGAGAAGGGATTCAGCCTATTGTCCAAAACACCTTTGGAGAACAGAACAAGAAATAACGGTTAGAAACTTATCAAAGAGAGATCCAATTTAGAATTAAGGAAAAATTTCCTGCCATTGAAGACAATTAATAAGTGGAATGGCTTGCCTCTGGAAGTTGTGGGTGCATCATTGGAGGTTTTTAAGAAGAGATTGGACAGCCATTTGTCTGGAGTGGTATAGGGTGTAGGAAGTTAGCACCCACCCCTCTCCTAGAAAAATGAAATATTCTAGGAAAATATTAAAAGGCATAATATTTCCCCTAAAAGGGAAGTAGAAACTCAGAGAGGCAGAAGGTCACCCCCCACTTTTGTTAATGGGTAGGCCATTAAGGCCTGGGCCAGAGTATTCTACATAACAAAGGCTTCTACCCATCTCACCACCTGGCCTGAGAAAGTTGCATCAGCCAGCACTCAGGGGAAGCCATATGGTACAGACAAAACCTACAAAGTTAGCTAAGATGCCCACCCCTGAGAGTATGACAGCCAATGGGATACATTTCTTACACAGGAACAGGAAACACATAGGTGGGGCCCAACAGACGGTATATAACTAAGAGTCTCTCAGCATCTTGGCCCTTTTCCTTCACCCAACATCTTGAAGCATGTGATCGTCCTTTTCACTTTGGAGCTCCAAGCCATGTGGTCCTGCTGTCTACCATTAAACCATCTTTCCAAACAGCCTCCATGTTTCCAGTGTCTTTTTCCCCACTTGGAACTGAACCTAGAAGGATATTTCTTCCAACAAGGGTCTCCTGCTGGAATAGGGTGTTGGATTAGAAGACCTCCAAGATTCCTTCTAACTCTGTTATACTGCTACTCTTAGTATCAGTGAGAACTAGTTGGCATTCCAAGTTGAATTATAATTCAATGGAAATATATTTATCTGATCAGCATCATAACATAGGATATGTAGAAGGAAATTATTTCAATGCATGTCCCTGAAGGATCTTGACTGTAGAAAGTTATTGTGAAGAATGGGCAGCAGAAGCTCTTACTATTAGAATACAATTGTTTTTCCTCTAAAAGTGCCAGCAAAGTCCCCCTTTTTTCCTCTTTCCCTCATTAATATGAATGAGCAGGAAATTAATTTTATTTATTTACTGGTAATACATGTTGCTGCCTACTTGCAAGAAACTCTGCATAGTTAAAGCATTAACCTACAAATAATAATAAAAGAAATATGACATAAAAGAACATACAAAAGCCTGTAACATCAGGGTCAAAATTCATTGCATACATACTGTTCTCAAGTAGCATTCTGGTTCAATGTCCAAAGGAAGAGGGATTTTCTAAAGGCCAGAAGAGTTAGAACCATCTTGGCCTTGTAAGTAATGCTCATACCTTTGCACACTTGTGCCTGATTGTGTGTTTTCTTTTGAAGTGACAGTACAGCCTCCTCCAACTAAGAATAGAAAATCTTTATTATCTATATGCCCCCAAACGGACTTCAGTCTTGCTATGGCTGAACATGGACCTACCCATCATACCACTAGAAAGATGGCTATATGATATGATGTACAGCTAAGTATCACTTGCATAATATCATATAGGTGTTTATTATCTATTGCATCTTGTAGCAATCCAGGAAGCAAAAGCCTCTCCCTCCAATCTGAACCAACAGTATAGAAAGAAAGACAACCACTGCATTGTGCTTTTCACTTCTACCCCTGAAGTATCCGTAATAATATAATGATCAATAGTATTGAAAGAAACTGAGAAGTCAAGAAAGGCTAGGATAGATTTACTTCCTGCATCCTGGTCCATCATAGGTTTTCCACAAGTGTGTTCAATGCCTCTCATTACTAGCTTGAAACCTGACTAGACCAGACTACCACACAGATCCTTAGGTATTTCCCCAAACTTCCTTTGAGAACCAATTTCATCCATGAAATATCTTAATAGATACAGCCTCCCTGCAGTGGTAAGTAGCATGAAAAAATTCCACACCAACCAGACTGATGTGACAAAGGACAGGTGTGGTGTTAGTATTTTTCAAAAACAGTTCATGCTACCACTGCTGTGAGACAAAAGCCAGATCTAATGTAATCTCTCAGAAATGTCAGCCCTCGATGCTCTAAGATAATTCTATGGTAGCCATGATAAACATGAATTCTCGAGCCAGTTTACAATCCATGACTAGGGAAGGCAGGTTGAAGTCTTCCAATATTATATATGGGGAAAATTCCATTGCCAACCCAATTACAGTATTGAGTGGATTGGGCAGAAGGCCATTATAAAACAGGAGGGCTGGTATAACAGCATTTTTGCCTAGTCTTTGTCCCAAGTCTACAAATAGGTCTATTTATTTTCAATACATCTTTGAGAGAAGCATGCTACCCTTAATACCCACTCAGGTTATAGATGTGTATTCCAGGTCAGCTTTTGTATACCTTGTAAGATTTTGGATTAGGACAGTTTTAATACAAGCTGATGAGGCATTATGCAGCAGTCAATGTCCTGGTTGACAACAGGTAGAAATCAATGCCACAAATGCCACTTTCTCCGCATTAGCTTCTTTACTGGTAGCCAGTCTACCTCTATGGCATTAAACCTTGCTGTGACAGTTTCTGTCTGCTCTGCTACCTCTGCTAAATTGTATCTAAGGTGAGAGCATTGCAAGTAAGCTGCAATCCTGACTAATCCATGACTAAATCATGTCCAGGAAAAAAATAACCTTTGCTAATATGCCTTGCACACTTGGATATCCCTTCAAAGCCAATGTTAAGGTCTTCTTTCCCAGGAAGGAGCATGTAATCATGCCATCTTTCCTAAAACCCTATGAAATCCCATAATGAGCAATCATCTCACAGTGAACCTTCTTCAGTGCTGGCCAAAGCCTTGTACTACAGAAAAGCAGGAGGAAAAGTAAGACATATTTTTAACATGGCTTTTGACAGTTTTTCTTTTTATGTTGAAGTAGGTCATTTCTGCAACTTAGACTTTTTTGCCAGACAATTTGAAAGCTGCTGTGCTGTCCTTTCTTCATCCCTGCTGCTATCTTTACCTTAAATGAGGTGCAGGGGGAAATCTATTGTGGCAAAACTCTTGAAAGTGTCTGATTAAAACTTTGGCAGGGTTAATGTTCTCTAAAGGGGCTACCATCCCTACTGTTCTGACCCATTTTACTCCAAGCTGAAGCAGCCACAGGCATTTCCCCTTGTAGTCAATGGCTGAATCTGTTCCCCCGCAATTGAATTTCAAGAAGAGTAAATTGATTTGTGGTCAGATGTCAGATTGTGAACTTGAAATGAATCAAATCCTGAATAAAAACACACACATACATACACGTAGTGTACATACCATTGATGAGGCCAGACATAAATCATCAGGATGACAGGGAATAACCTTTTTAGACTCTGTGTTACTAACCTTTCACCAAAGAGCTGTCTGTTACAGGAACTCATTGTCTGCTTTCTTGTGACCAGAAAGAGTCGTTTGACAAATTTGTGCAATACAGCTGCTGAAAAATAAACTTGAAACGGGACAGTTTGCAACTCTGTCACTAATACTAAAATCACTGTGATTCTAAGGTCAAATTCTTTGGTATGTTTCTCTTCACCATTATGTTCAACTTGGTCATTTCAGCAGGAGATCCCAATTCGTATCTTCGCCTTCCTCTCCATTTTTAATCTTGAATAGACATTTATCATGTGCAGAGAAACAGGGTAGAAACGATCCCATTTTTCATCTATAAGCATTTCTCATCAAAATCAACCCAAAATCAAATCAGACAGAAGATAGAAGCAGCAAAGTTGAAGAGATGACAAAGTAATAGCTGTCCACCAATGATACTAGGCTTGCATGAATATTAATATAAAGATGATATAAAGATGAATAGCAATAGCACTTAGACTTATACACCACTTCATAGTGCTTTACAGTCCTCTATAAGCAGTTTACAGCCTCAGTATATTGTCCCAACAATATGGTCCTCATTTTTACTGACCTTGAAAGGATAAAAGGCTGAGTCAAACTTGAGCCAGTCAGGATCAACTGCTGGCCGTTGCCAAAATTAGCCCGCAATATTGCATTTTAACCACTGCGTCACCACGGTTATACTGTTATTAAAATTTTGTCATAGAAATGTAAAAAGTGTTTATTTACCTAAAATGTTTACAGCCTATCTTCTTGAAAGGTAGTTTTGGTAGGTTTTAATCAATATCTTTCCAGTTCAACTTTATTTTTATTATTTCTTTTTACCCATATTTTAAATCTGGTGGTTTTGCTTGTCCCAGCAGGTCCAAGGGAGCTCACTTATCACAATATGAATAGTGCATCCTCATGAAAAAGAATCATAGGCAAAGGCTATTACTGAAGATAAATAGTGACTTAAAAAAATGCTTTGCTTAATATCATGTCTAGGCCAGATATTAAAGTCTCTTGAAATAACCTAATAACACTCTCAGTGAATTATTTAATTTGGGGGAAGAGGTGCGTTACGTAGACTAAAGTGTCATCTGATATTTTTAGCTTCTCTCTTTGAGCTTTTACTGAGGCTATCTTGCTATAATTTAGGATAATGTACATGGTTGGAAGCAGTAAAATATAAAGGCTTCCTTCGCTTTCATGTAACTTCCTTCATGCCAAGGTCAATAAAGCACAATGGATCTACGATAATAGTACAGAGATGCCAAAGTAAAAAAGAAAACTGCAATACATATTTTGCTGGTCCATGACCAATTAAATACAAGAAACATTGTAATAGAAGAGCATGAATACAAAAGAAAATGCTTTGAAAATTATCTAAATGGTCAGTTTCTGTTCTTTATTCAGTTTAGCTAAATCAACATTTCATTTCATTAACCATTGATATTATTTGAGACAATTTGCTATGATTGTCCTAACATGTTACTTGTGAAAATATTGTCATAGATGGTTGATAGTGTTAAACTTTTAGTTTAGACTTTTCTTTTCTTTCTTCTCTTTTTAAATAGCATATCAAATTAAACTTAAAACAATTGACTGACTGGAGTCAGAAAAAAATAATCCTTTTTTTGGTGTATATATATATGTATATATAATGATTTTTATGAACCATGATATTCTGCTAAATCAAGTAAAAGTTGTCTTTTTTCTGCTTCTATATAGGCTACCAGCTGATTGTTCCTTGATGGTAATTGTTCAGGAAGTTTTTTTCCTTTTCTTTCTTTCTTTTTTTTAAAAAACCAGTATAAATTGCCTTAGCTGTCACACTTAGGCATCTGAAAACTAAGAGGGATATATTTAATTGAGAATTAAACAAAGGCATTTTTCACTTAACAAATTACAGGCTTGAATTCTATATCTTAAAGTAGACTTGCATGAAAATACTTGATATCACATAGTATAGAAGCTGGAATGGAGAAGTTGCATGAACTGAATCAGATCACAGATTTCCCTGGCCTGTTGGCTGTAATCTACCCATACAATTTCCAGCTTTCTCTCTCCCCCCTCACACTTTACTCTTCTTCAAAGCCAACTCAGCTCTTGAAAAAAATATACAAATATGAGCCCAATGTCTATAAATTAGTTATGATTCAAGAAGCAAGCTTGTATCTGCTTTTTTTACATTTTAAATTAATATTGTATTTATTAGCCCAGACTCGATAATGAGATGGGTGACATATACATTGAATAAATAAATAACATTTATGATGTTTTGCATATTATTTAATTTGAAACTTTTAAAAGCAAAAAATGTTATCATATTGAATTATCACTAGTAGACTAAAAATTCCATTTATTCATCACAATATACTGTTTTAAACTTTGAATGAAGTCAGAGCTACTATTGATATAAGATAAGAAGAACTTTATTGTCATTGTACAAGTACAACGAAACTGTGGATTCACCCCAGCAACTGTTCGCAATACAATAAAACCAGAGCACTTAAAAATGAAGATAAGAAAAGATAAGAAAAATAGACTACCCACGTTTCCATTTGCAATTAGAGTACAATATCTACGATTATACACAAAATATACATCCAACACTGACTGTGATGCTTTGCCAAGTATAATACACAAGAGATGGATTGTACTGTAATATGTTATTATACATCTGAATGAGGTATTGGGATTTCACATCTTTTCACATCTTAATAAGGTAGTGACTTTGTGTTTATTTGCGGTTTGGATGGCCCAGGAAAAGAAACTATTTGTTAGTCTAGTGGTGTGGGATTTTATTGACCTAAAGCGCCGTTCAGACGGCAGCAGGTCAAAAAGATAATTGCCAGGGTGTGAGGGATCTTCTATGATGGCCTTGATTCTGCTTTGGCAGCGAGACCTGACTAAGTCTTCCAGGGAGGGCAGAGGGCAACCAATGATCTTTTGAGCTGTGTTTATCACCTTCTGTACAGTTTTCCTGTCCTCAGCTGAGGAGCCTGCATACCACACACCCAGACAATATGTCAGAGTGCTCTCCGTAGAGGCTTTATAGAAAGCCAGCAACAGCTTCTTATCCAGATTGTTTTTCCTGAGAACCTGCAGGAAGTGCAGCTGCTGCTGAGCCTTCTTCACTATGGCCTTGGTGTTAGGGGACCAGGAGATATCAGCTGAAATATGGATGCCAAGGAATCTGATCATAGGGACAGTTTCCACTCATTCTCCGTTGATGATGAGTGGGGCGTGGTCCTGTCCACGTTTCCTGAAGTCCATTATCAGTTATTTGGTTTGCCTCTGGGAGTTGTGACTGACACATTCACCACAGCAGCCAGTTTGCTAACAGGGAAGCCTCTTCTACATTATCATTTTCTCATAAGAATTCATGATATGTCACTAAAAGTTAAATACTGTTTACCTACTTGCCTAGAAACATAGCATATCATTTCCAAATATCATAATTAGTGTGAACTTAGTTGGGAATGGATGAGTAATAATAGTTACCCTGCAGTCTCAAAGTAGAAGCCACACTATTCAATGACAATTGCCATTACATTTAATGTTTTACGCAGATCTTTAGAAATGTTGTATGAAGGCACTGATGTACAGATTCAGGTCTTTTTGTTTTTATTGCTCAACTCAAAATAAACTAAATTCTTTGTGTTTTCCTAATTATTATGGCTGCATAAAGCAATTGAATGGCATGCTTAGCAAATAGAGTAGCATAACTGCAACACTACATGCAGCAACTTGAAAGTACATGTGTCCTTTCCTATTATCCTTGCTTGAAAGCTGCCTCCAGCTGTTTCTATATGCATGCATTTAATTTCACTTCTAGTTGTAGCACAGTTGTTATGTATGCATGCACACAGATGTGCAAACAAACCAGGATAACTTTCAATTACTACACAAGGTCTGCTCAATATGTTGAAGAGAGTCAATTCATTTAAGGTTTTCAAAGCACACTTTTCAGATGTATTGCACAGTCCTTTATAATGATCATGCAAACATTTTCAGGAATCCTGGTGCTATTTTTATTAATAATACATAACAATGCTTCTTTAACAATTTTTCATTCAACTTAATATGCTATACACCCTCAATAGACGCAATCTACATAGACTTCTGTAAAGTCTTTGATTCAGTGGTACACGACAACCTACTACTAAAATTAAAATCTTACGGTATCTCTGGACACCTGCATAACTTGATAGAAGCATTCCTGTCAAACAGACAACAAATGGTCAAAATTGGGAGCGTCCTATCAAATTCTGTACCTGTCAAGAGTGGTGTCCCCCAAGGCAGTGTTCTAGGACCAACTTTTTTCATACTCTACATAAATGACCTCTGTGATCATATCAAGAGTAACTGCGTTCTCTTCACTGATGATGTAAAGTTATTCAACACTACAGACAATACTGCTACCCTTCAAAAAGGCCTTGACTATGTATCAGAATGGTCAAACAAATGGCAACTTCAAATCTCAACAAATAAATGCTCTGTCCTACATATTGGCAAAAAAAAAGTCAGAAAATAAAATATAGGCTGAATAGTCAAGACCTTGTTGATGATCGAAACTCTGTCAAGGATCTTGGAGTACTCATCTCTAATGATCTAAGTGCTAGAGCCCACTGTAACTACATAGCCAAAAAGGCATTAAGAGTTGTTAACCTAATCTTATGTAGCTTTTTCTCTGGTAATATTACACTACTAACTAGAGCATACAAAACATTTGCTAGACCAATACTCGAATACAGCTCATCAGTCTGGAACCCACATTACGTATGTGATATTAACACAGTTGAGAAAGTCCAGAAATATTTCACAAGAAGAATTCTCCACTCCTCTACTCATTGCAGAATACCTTATGCTACCAGACTCGAAATTCTAGATCTAGAAAACCTAGATCTACGCCGCCTTTGGTCTGATTGAAATATAGTATATAAAATCATACATTGCAATGTCCTACCTGTCAATGAATACTTCAGCTTCAACCATAACAACACAAGAGCAAACAATAGATACAAACTCAAGGTTAATCGCACCAAACTTGATTGCAGGAAATACGACTTCAGCAACAGAGTGGTCAATGTCTGGAATACTCTACCTGATTCTGTGGTTTCTTCCTCAAACCCCAAAAACTTTAACCTTAGACTGTCTACTATTGACCTCACCCCTTTCCTAAGAGGTCTGTAGGGGGCGTGCATAAGAGCACCAACGTGCCTACCATCCCTGTCCTATTGTTTCTTTTATATATTTTTTTATTTTTCTTATATGTATCCATGTATTCATAACTATGTTTTTACTTATACCTATTATCTTGTAAGCAATTGACAAATAAATAAAAAATAAAATAAAAATAAATAAGTGTTAACTTTAACAGTTTCTTATCTTCTCCCTATATCATAAATAAATCCAAATACCTATAAGGAAGGATAACATTTAAACTAATGCTCAAAGACTGTTGTAGTTAGAAGCATCTGCTACAGAAAGGACAATGTAATTTATATTTAGATGGAAGAAAACATTAGAAATAATCACTAGGTTTAAAAAAACAGTCAGCCTAATTTCCAGACGCTACAGTATCATTTTCTAAATTAGGCCCCCTATCTTAAGCTGAAACATCCTGCATTGTCTTCCTAAGTTAAGAAATACTGTTTTTATCAAGACCTCTGTGAAGAACCTTAATTAGACTTGTGTCCTAGGGTAAAACATGAGATTTTATTATCTAGTCTCTAAAAGGTTTCACTAATCCTGACATTTTAGACTTAAGTTAAATATAGAAGCTAGAATTCCAATGAAGCAAGCTTATTTACTTATTGTTAAACAATGCTGTGCAGTATCTTCCATCACTTACTAAGTCAAATGTCACATTTGACTCTTGCATGCAGTCAAAAATTGTCTTTGCAATTTTATAGTTCCTAGTGTCAGAGATGTAGTAGCTTGTTATAATAACAAAAAACCTTAGCTCTTCGGGCGGAAAATAACATTAGCATTTGATAAATCATACATTATAAAAAATATTGGACATGGAAAAATGACAGTGAAAAAGCAGACTGATGCTACAATTCCAGCTCATTGCTAAATAATCCCAATATATGCAAGTATCCCGTCCTGTTAGTGGTGGGCTGTTGCTGGTTTGGACTGATTTGGGAGAACCAGTAGTTCTGACAATCAGCGGTCCCAACCCACCCATCCCTGCCCTATCCTGTCCTTTATTTCCTGCTTTCTAGCTCATCTCAATTGAGTGGCACAGCTGATTCCCCCTCCCCTCGCTGTTCTACTTACCATTGCTGACTTTGAAGGTAAGCAGCTGAGCTTCTAAATAATAAATGACTTGGGTTCATGCGTACGCAAAGCACGCGCTCACCGGGCCAGTTGTTAAACCAGTTGCAGCCCACCACTGCCTCCTGTTCTCCACTGCCTCCTGTTTGGAACCCTCCACAATTGCATTTCTAAATCCAAGGGGAAGGTACAAAAAAAGCCTAATAACAATGATAAAGTTATCAAGCAGATTGGAATGGGTTTGGGGAACTTCTGAATCTGTGGATATTTTATCCTTGGTTCAGGATGGGGTTGAGCTATCCTATCCCTTGCCTGAGGAACAGGTGGCAGCTATGAAAGGGGAGCTTTTGTACATTTTGTGCACCAATTGTGCCCTTTTCCAGATAGGGAGCCACTGCTCATATTATTCATGATTTGGTCACTTGAGTGATGTACATGAGGCTGTACATGAGGCTGGTCTTAGAGAACATCTGGAAGCTTCAATTGATCCAGAATACAGTGGCATTGTCAGTTAGGGGCACACCTTAGTATATGACACTTTTGTTCTGCAAGCAGGATCTGCTCTGGTGTTATTTCATTTATTTGTTAAATTTCTATACCTCCCATTTACTTACATGAATCTGATGGTTTACAAATAAAAACCATATAGTATATGAAAAAGAAACAGAGTTAAAAATAGAAAGAACATGATGTTAAAAATATTAAAAGGCCACCAACCATCCCCATGCTTGTAAGCCATACTTAGATACCTATAAACCCCTTCGTAGCATGGGGCCAGCTTATGTGTTAGGCTATTTCTCTTCAATTGTTTCCACTGATTCAACTAGGTAGAACAATAGGAGCATGCTTCAGGTAGTTTTTTATTAAATAATTTCATTTGGTGGTTCTAGAATGTAAACCTTTTCTATTGCAGTTCCTGTTCTTTGGAACAAAATATTCTATAAGATTAGATTGGCCTTGACCTTGCTGGCTTTTCAGAAACATTGAAGGTCAGATTGTTTCTTTGGACATGGACATACAGAGGTTAATTGGAGCCCATATCATGTTGTTAAGTTGTTGATTGGTTCTGTCCTTGGCTGCAATTATAATTTTATTAATATATTGTTTTTTATTTTATAATTAGACTTTTTATTTGGTGTTAGCTGCCCAGAGTCACTATGAGGCTATATAAATCAAATATATTTAGATATATAGACACACATATAGATTCTTATTCTTATTATTCTTATTCTGAAAATGTTACATAATTAAATTGAACCATTGCTTTTTAAGCCTACTGTCATATTAAACACTGTAGAATACACACACACACACTATATATATATATATATATATATATATATATATATTCTTAAGTTTTCACGGGTATTTATATGTATGGTATTCAGCTTTGTTCGGGTATTTTCCCACGTTGTTATACTTCTGCTTTTAAAGTTGTAGCAACGTTTCGGCAGAATCTCATCTGCCATCATCAGGCTTCTGTATTGTGTTCGTCTGTGAGTCAGACTTTCACAGCTGTTTCAGATTTAAATTTGGGGCAGCCTATTGCTGTGCCAGAATGGTTTTTTCTTCAACCTGATTGGTTGGGAGTCTTGGTCTGTGTTTATTGGTCTCGGAGTTTGCTGTGTTCTGCTTGATTGGTGTTTCTAATATCTTCTGTCTGTTTTTTTGGCTCTTTTTGTATCTTGATTGGCTAGCAACATTGTGTTACTTTATTGGAGGCCTTTAGTGCAGCTTCGCTCCAAGAAAACAGATGGCTATCATTTATTAGGAAGCTAGGCTTCATCTGGGTACCTGGTTTGGGGTGTGTTTGAGCTGGAGGAATGATCATCTGTTGGATTATAACCAGCCACATGAGCAAAGAGATCCAACAGACGATCATCCCAAGAGAAAAATCTTCCAGATGCCCCAAATTATACGGCTTCCCAAAAATACACAAAGAAGGCATACCTCTCAGACCCATAGTCAGCTCCAGAGGAGCACCACTACAAAACCTAGCTAAACACTTAGCAAAACAGCTACAGCTCCATGCTGGAGCAGCAGTTTCACATGTACAAAACTCATACCACCTCTTGGAAATGATCAAAGATCTACACATGGAACAAACATATCTGCTTGTAAGTTTTGACGTGGTTTCACTATTCACTCAAGTCCCGATAAAAGAAACTCTTGAAATCATCAAAAATAAATACCAACCACCCAAACAACTCATGGAACTAGCAGAACACTGCTTAACCAACACATATTTCATATACAAAGGACAAAGATACAAGCAAATTGAAGGAGCCCCTATGGGATCACCACTGTTACTCGTCATTGCAAACCTGTTCATGGAAGAATTTGAATCCAGAGCCCTAGCCAATGCCACCCACAAACCCAAACTATGGTTAAGATACATCGATGACACATTTGTGATTCGGCCCCATGGAAAAGAAAACCTAAACAATTTCCTAACACACCTAAACACACAGACCCCAAAATCAAATTCACCATGGAAATGGAAACAAACAAACAATTACCACTCCTAGATGTACTAATCTACAAAAAAACTAGATGGCACACTAGGACACACCACATACCAGAAGAAAACACACACCAACCGCTACCTCAACGCCCAATCCCACCACCACCCAGCACAGATAAACTCCGTGGCCAAAACACTAATTGCCAGAACCAAATGCCTGGCAGACAAGACACACATAAAGACTGAACTATGCACCCTGACTAAAGTACTGACAGCCAATGGCTTCCACAAAAGCAAAATCACTGGCTTGACCCACAAAAACACACTGAGACATAATGGAGACCTAGAAGATGAACAGACCTATGGAACAGCTGTCCTGCCCTACATAAGAGGTACTACAGACAAAATCAGTAAGATACTACACAGGCATCACATCAAGACTGCCTTCAAAACAGACAGAAAAATAGCAGCCATCCTAAGAAACCCCAAAGATAAAATTGACCTGGAAAACCAAGGCATATACGAAGTCCCCTGTGCATCATGCCCGGCCACATACATTGGACAGACCAATAGAAGAATAAGTAGCCTCCTGGATGAACACAAAAATGCAGTAAAAAAGCTGGAACACACTTCCTCACTAGTCCAACACATGAAAGCCACAGGTCATAGCATCGACTTAAATGGCACCCAAACCCTAGCCACTATAGAAAATCCTAGCCATAGAATTATCAGAGAAGCCATAGAAATTGAAAAAAGACCTGAAAGCATGAATAGAAGAGATGACTCCACCAGACTGTCAATTATTTGGAAGCCTGCACTCACAAACAAAAAAATATCCACACCACAAGCCAGGCAAACACCTGGGCACAAACAGATCCCCCCTGATACCTCCAGCTCAAACACACCCCAACCAGGCACCCAGATGAAACCTAGCTTCCTAACAAATGATAGCCGTCCATTTACTCGGAGCCAAGCTGCACTAAAAGCCTCCAATACAGGAAACACAATGTTGCCAGCCAATCAAGACAAAAAAAGCTACAAAACAGAAAGAAGATATTAGAAACACCAATCAAGCAGAACACAGCCAACTCCAAGACCAATAAACATAAACCAAGACTCCCAACCAATCAGGATGAAGAAAAAACCATTCTGGCACAGCATAGGCCAGCACCAAATTTAAAACAGAAACAGCTGTGAAAGTCTGACTCACAGACGAACACAATACAGAAGCCTGATAATGGCAGATGAGATTCTGCTGAAACATTGCTACAACTTTAAAAGCACAACTTTGATGAATACCATACATATAAATACCCTCGAAAACTTAAGAAAACATATATATATATGTATGTATGTATGTATGTATGTATGTATGTGTGTGTGTGTATATATATATATATATATATATATATATATATATATATATACACGCATGCACACACACACACACACACATATATGTATATTCTTACTCACAAAATGCTAGAAACATATGTAAAACTAACATTCACTTTCCTAAGCATTTGCTTACCTGTATTCTTCTCAAAATAACTCTGGGACAATGTTCTTAATAGGTCCTTTAAGTTTCCACAAGTTTGGATGTCAAAATGTCCTTTCTAACAATATTATGAATGTTAGCCTATTAAAGCAATTCTTATTGATTTATTATTGTAATCTGCAAATGTACCCTTCAGAGGTTCACAATAATTCCAGAGAATCATACAATATACTACTGGAAAACATTAAAATAAAAACACAAATGAAGCATAAACAAAAAGGTTAACAAATATAATATAAAAAAGCATGGGAATTAAAAATGAATAGACATAGTTTATCTGAGCCTCCAGAATGAACAGACTGCATCAAATAATTCTTCCTAGGCAGCCCTCTATAACAGGGATGTCTTCAACCCAGGAAAAAAACAATAGTTTCAATACGGAGCAAAAGCGTTTTGTGAACTTGGTGAATTGTTCCCTGGTAAGGTCCCAGTTATTCCACTTGGCAGACCCACCAGAGATCAAAGTCCTCTGTTATGCACCCAGAAAAGTAATGACTTCCAAGTGAGTTGGTTTTGAAATCTCTTGTGCCCAATTATCAAATGCCATGAAGCAGCAGCCAAATGTCTGCTATATAGGTATTGAATTATTTTATAAAATTAATTGTGTGAAATATCTAATGTTACTATGATAATTCTAGAAACTAGTTTTGCATCTCATTCAAGGCACATAAGAAGCAAACCATAGTCTTGGAGGACCATTGTCTTTTCATGCTTTAAAAGGAACATCAGTGTTCAAGCTAGCTGTCTTACTTGAAACGAGATGAACAATGAAAATGATGGTCAAGTGCTAATGTAAACATTGTCAGGATGGAAATAGGAAAATTGTGGAAGGAGGATTGTGTATTTTTGTTTTGTTTTGTTTTTGTGTCTTTTAGAAAATGTAAAGCCCTATTCATCTTCCCCCAGAAGCAAATCCTTCTGTTGATAGCCATAGCAGACTTCTTGTATAGCCGTGTATAGCAGAAAAGAGAGAAACCTTGAAATATAATGGGACTGTCTATTTTCAAATTAAGCATCAGATTTGGGAAATTTGGATATCAAGGTAAACTTTGCAGACAAGAATATAATCCTTAGCCAGACACATAGACAGTGGGAGCCCTGATACCTTCCCTTTGTAACTTTATAAAATTGGCTACTTCTAGGATTCAAATTCTCAGCTTATGTTTCAATATGTAGGGTTATTTATTTTTCATTTAAACTGTTTTTGTTTTTGCAATTCTTCTGTTGCAATCTCAGCTACTTGGGCTGGTTTGAACAGAGTCAATCTTGCTGTTTTTAAATAATTTTATTCCTCATTAATTTTATATACAATTACTGCTTTTATAATTGGTGCTTTTTAGCTTTATTGTTGTTATTTCTTGTTACACATATATTTTAAATGTATTCTGAATAATTCACTCTTTTCTTTGTAAGTTGCTCGGAATGTCATTTCGTAAAATGGAATGTTAATTACAAGAATAGCCTCTTGAAGATTGTGATGCTTTTGTTTCTTCAGCAATGGGGACTTGGGATACAGGTTGACTCATCTTTCCATCCTTCCAAGTTTGGTAAAATGAAGACCAAGTTCAGGTGTGTAAAACTAGCAGCGTCACAACGGCATCATGTGACGTATTGTGACTTTCCCCTCTTCGCTAAACCAGGTGTGGGCATGGCCAGCACATGACGCATCTGGCCTACGGGCCTCGAGTTTCACAGCCCTGACCCTAGGTTGTTGGGGCAATATGCTGACAATGTAAACTGCTCAGTGAGTTCTATTAAGCACTATGGGATAGTATATAAGTTTACAGCTTTTTCCCTTATCTCTGGTAATGTTCACCAATGTCTTCTATACTGTGTAAATCAGAGCATACATCTTTTTCATCAAAACGAAGTCAAACAATCCTCCTTAAAGAACCAAAAGTAAGTAAAAAATAAAGACTAAAGAAAGTAAAAGGATTCTTAGGAGTTTTACAAGAAATCCAAACAATAGTGAGTAGAAATGTTTGCAGCTGGTTTTAGAAAAAGCCCATATTTTAAAAGTCCTTAAATCAACTCAAGAAGCTATTGAAACAATACATGTTCTGAATCTTAGTTATCTGCTGTGGATATTGTTTCTTGAAATATGGCTTTTCCCAGTTGCTTTCACAATGCTTTGACCCCCAAACTTACTCAGGACTCTTTTTAACGAATTGCCTTGTTATCCATAGCTGTGCAGTATTTCTGAGCTAATATTAAAATTGTTACCCTAAGTAGACTCATACTCTGTTTAATGACTTAATCTAGCCTTACTAGGTAAATATTCTTTTGTCAGCATGTGACATTTTATTTGGACAATCAGTGACCTTTTAGTACTACATGAAAAAAATGTGCATGTCTTCTTCTTAAGCATTAATATATTTTGCAACCACATATTTTGTTGCTGTTATTGCTAGCCCACAGTAACAATACAATATGAAAACCTTAATCCTCCTGTGATGGCAGTTACATCAAATGAGCTGATGGCACAGGCAGAAAGCCAAAAGCCTCAGCAAATCCAAGATGCCATGAAAAGCCTAATGACTCTAAGATGTGGTTGACTGATACAGCATTTTACCCAAACTTTCAGAAGAGGTGGTATTAATGGAAAGATCTGCACAAATTTCCAAGAGTGAAGTTCAGCTAACAACAAAATTGATAGATAAATAAACTTAGTATTCACTGGACCACTTTCAGTCTCTATGTTTGCATATTTCTCTATATGAATCCCCTGCAACCCATCTTCCAAAAAATTATCTAAAGATCTGATAGAGCTACATATCCTGGGGATCCTTATGTAGCCAAGACTTTCCTTTTTTCATACTAGTTCTCTACCCAACTAAATTTTTAATGAGAACCATACTCATGAAAGCTTAAATCTGCAGTCAATACAAGATTAACCAAAACAGCTTCATCTGCTGCTGCTTGGGAGAGCTAGGCCTTATTACATAGTAGGGAAAGTGATGTGGTCTATATCAGTGAAAGTCACTTGGTAGCAATTAGAATGATACCTTTTAGACTGGAAGCTGAGCAGCCCATTTATTTAAACCTTAGCAATGCGTATTCACTTGGATTTACCGGAAGCTGCACATGACATTTCATTAGTATCACAGTGAATTAACTTTATAGCAATGTAATGCTTAATCCAATTTTGGCTTAGTGTTATTAATGATATTGCTAGGGAAATAGTTTTAAGGCAATTAAACAGATGTATCTACTGTTGCCAAGCCCCAGTACTAATATCTAATGGCATCACAAAAATAGTACTGCAAAAAGCCAGCATTAAAAATGGAAGATTTACCCTTCCGGCTAACTTAATCTTTTATATTTGGAAGAGCATCAAACCACATTATTAATTTTGCTCCAGAAACTTATTTTTAAAATGTATTTATAGAGAAAAATGTAGTTTTCTTTCATCCAGCTACAAGACTAATACTCTTGCAAGCTATGTGGACATTGTGCCATGAAAATGATAAAACTACTACCTCTTTGTTCTCCTCTTTCAGGTTACAGAATAATAGTAATCAAAGATTTTCAAGCAGAACATTCCAAACCTTAAAAATAACCAGCCTGGTGCTTGAATTTTAAGTAAAGTTATTTCCATAAGGATTTTGGATCATTTTACACCAGCTCTTAAGTTGTAATATAATAGAAAATGCAATATTTCAGTTTAATGAGTTACCAAATTCCCTACTCCTGAACTTGTTGCTATATGGTAACATTCACAATATTGACTACCTTGTGGTTGTTTCCTTTATTAGCACAAATAAATAGTTTAGTTAAAATATTTAAAATAGTGCTACTAGAATAATCTCCCAAAATAGAGATGGAAAGTGGAAATGAGAAATTATGTTTTCTGGATCATTGACTGAACTTCCACCTGCACTAATGAAATAACATTTGTTTTATTCTTATACTTGAATGAAATGCTGGTGCAGGGCACCTGCTATTTTATTTCTCAAAATATATTTTAAACTGATGCAGGCCAGGAAATAATTTTTAGAAGGAAAGATGGTGAAAACCAGAACTTCAGTTGAAAGCAGTCTTGGTCATTCATTGTCTCCATATTTTTCTTCTCACTAATGACCAACTATGGATAGGATTGCAGAAATCAACAGGATGAATTGATGAAAAGTGTGAGAAAATAAATTTTAGTAGTGACATGTGAATATGTCCAGTATAAAATATGTGGGAAAGGAAATGCCATTGAGAAAATAAGTTTAGAACACTTGCCCATTTTTATTACTTTGAAAACTGACAATCTGTTCCCCTGTCAAATTTATTTATTTTATTTATTTATTTGATTTGCCAATTGTTTACAAGATAATAAGTATAAGTGTATACATAGTTGTGAATACATGAAATGGGTACATATAAGAAAAGTAAAAGAATAAGAGAAACAATAGGACAGGGACCTACGGCACGTTGGTGCGCTTATGCACGCCCCCTACAGACCTCTTAGGAAAGGGGTGAGGTCAATAGTAGACAGTCTAAGGTTAAAGTTTTTGGGGTTTGGGGAAGAAACTACAGAGTCGGGTAGAGTATTCAGACATTGACCACTCTATTGCTGAAGTCGTATTTCCTGCAATCAAGTTTGGTGCGGTTTACTTTGAGTTTGTATCTATTGTGTGCTCTTGTGTTGTTATGGTTGAATCTGAAGTATTCACTGACAGGTAGGACATTGCAATGTATGATTTTATATACCATGCTTAAGTCAGACCGAAGACGGCATAATTCAAGGTTTTCTAGTTCTAGAATTTCAAGTCTGGTGGCATAAGGTATTCTACAACGAGTAGAGGAGTGGAGAACTCTTCTTGTGAAATATTTCTGGACTTTCTCAATTGTGCTAATATCAGATACGTAATGTGGGTTCCAGACTGATGAACTGTATTCGAGTATTGGTCTAGCAAATGTTTTGTATGCTCTGGTTAGTAGTGTGATATTACCAGAGAAAAAGCTACGTAGGATTAGGTTAACAACTCTTAATGCCTTTTTGGCTATGTAGTTGCAGTGGGCTCTAGCACTTAGATCATTAGAGGTGAGTATTCCAAGGTCCTTTACAGAGCTTGGGTCATCAACAAGTTCTTGACTATTCAGCTTGTATTTTATTTTCTGATTTTTTTTGCCAATATGTAAGACAGAGCATTTATTTGTTGAGATTTGAAGTTGCCATTTGTTTGACCATTCTGATACATAGTCAAGATCTTTTTGTAGGGTAGCAGTATTGTCTGTGGTATTGAACAGCTTTACATCATCAGCGAAGAGAACGCAATTGCTCTTAATATGATCACAGAGGTCGTTTATGTAGAGTATGAAGAGAGTTGGTCCTAGAACACTGCCTTGGGGACACCACTATTGACAGGTACTGGATTTGATAGGACGCTCCCGATTTTGACCATTTGTTGTCTGTTTGACAGGAATGCTTCTATCCAGTTATTCAGTTGTCCAGAGATACCATAGGATTTTATTTTTAGGAGTAGTTTGTCGTGTACCACTGAATCAAAGGCTTTACAGAAGTCTATGTAGATTGCGTCTATTGCTTTGCCCTGGTCGAGTTGTGTCGTCCATATGTTTTTGCAGTGTAAGAGTTGTAGATTACAGGATAGTTTTTTTCTGAAACCAAATTGTTTATTGGAGAGTAGGTTATTTGTCTCTAAGTGGAGGATGATGGATTGGTTAATAATTGATTCCATGACTTTACAGGTGATGCAGCATAAGGAGATTGGCCTGTAATTTTCAACTAGGCTTGGGTCTCCCTTTTGAAGATGGGGATGACTGTGGCTTGTGACCATAGGTTAGGCAAGGAGCTGGTCCTGAAAGATTTTTCAAAGATTATGCTTAGAGGTTTGGCTATGGCAGTGGATAGCTTTCTTAAGAAGTAGGCACATATTCCATCCGGTCCAATAGATAGAGATGGTTTTAGATTGCGTAGTGATTTTTCAACATTGTCTTCTGTGAAATCGATATGTATTAGATCATTATTGTTATCTGTGGTACGGCTAGGAAATACTGGGCATGATCCATTGCTGTTTACAAATACTGAGCCGAAGAATGTGTTAAAGATGTTGGCTTTAATGGTGTCGTCGTTGCAGTCTTTACCATCAGGTCCTATCAAGGGAGGGATGGACCTTGAGTCTTTTAGTTTGTTGTTTACAAAATTGTAAAAAGCACGGGTGGAATTGGTGCTTAGAAGGTTTTCCTCTTGTTTAATGTGATAATTGGTGCATTCGGTCTTTATCTGGTGGCATAAATTTTTGTATCGGTTTTTGAAATTGGCAACGTGACCAGATTTGTTTTTCCTCCAGAGTGATCTCTTTTTGGATTGAAGTTTCCTTATTGATATGGGTAATCTGCTTTTTGTTTTGTTTTGGGAGTTGTTGTTGGTACATATAGTTTGATGACTCTTTTGACTTCAAGTAAAAATATGTTGTAATGGTCTTCAACAGTATTGCATCCAGTGAATAGAGATTGCCAATCCAGGGATGAGAGATCGTTGTCTATAAGATCATAGTTGCCTTTTTGAAGTTACAATTGGGGATTACATCATTGTGGTGATTTTTGTGTGGACGTATGTTGAGACAAAAGTCAATCATATTGTGGTCACTACTGAAAAGGGTTCTTTAGTTTGTATTCCGTAAATTAAATTCAAACTATTGCAGAAGATGAGATCGAGGCTGTTGTTTAGTCTAGTGTTGTTGGTTACTAGTTGTTCCAGTCCCAGATTTGTAATAGCGTTGTAGAAGGTTGTGTGTATGATTTCAGTTGTACAATCATTTAGGGTCCAGTCAATATGAGGTAGATTGAAATCACCAAGAAAGATAAAAGGGTATGGGCAGGATGCAGCCCATGTTAGTAATGTATTTAGCTTGTTTACATGTTCGATGTCATAATCAGGTGCTCTGTAACATAGTAAGAATCGAATTGTGATATTTAAGGATAGTTCACAGATGATGGTCTCAGGAAGAGCAAGCTCCTGGGTAACTTGGATATTTTTAGATGTAAGGATTTTTATAGAATATAGCAACACCACCTCCTCGACGATTTTCACGATCTGATCGGTAAACATGATAGTCTCTTACTGTGGTAATGGAGTCGGGGGAGATGCATTGAGCCATGTTTCACAGACATATATAATGTCGAAGTTAGCCATATTTAGGAGGATGAGAAATTCAGGTATTTTATTCACGAGGCTTCTTGCATTGAGTAGTTTGCATTTAAGGCCGGCAGTAGTTGGAGTTGAGGTAGTTGGGGTGTGCGTGCCTAGTCTTGGGTGATGGTGGATCGGTTGAGGTAGTGTTGTGGTTGAGGGTAGAAGCTGAGTATTGGGTTGCGTGGCTTACTTTTGATACAGTCAGCATGGTAGTCAATGTACAGGTCCTTCTCTCCATTGTCTAGACGGTTTTTGAGTTCAATGCAGAGTGCACGGGAGCGGGCACGTTGCTGTATGGTTAGGTCAGGGTTATCAGCACCAGAATAAAGAAATGTTCACCCGCTGAACTCAAATCACTACTAAAATGAAAGTATCCAATGGTCAAACTTTCTGTAACATAATGTCTTTTCTTTTTCAATAAAACTGGTTAAAGAAGTCTCTGAGAGAAGCTTTGTTTTGCAGTTTAGTTCACTTTCATGGATAAAGTTAAGCATGAAACATAGAGGAAGGGTTGGGTGAAGATCAGAAAAAGTAGGAGTGATTTTGGGATCTGGCAGGGTAATGTGAGTTACTTAATGTCTGTCTATCTATCTATCTACTGTGTTTCTCATATAATAAGGCCGGGTCTTATTTTTTTTTTTTGAGCCCAGAAAAAATGTCTAGGCCATCTTTTTTGGGGTGACTTAATTCCCCCCCCTTGCATCTTCGGGTGGGCGGGCGGCGATGGCTTGGATGTTGACCTCAGCATTGGTGGGGCACTTCATATCGGGGTCAACGCAGGCAGCACCATATCCGGGTGTGCAACAAAAGTACTTCCTAACGACAAGCCCCCCCACCATTCCCTCCCATTTCACATGTTTTAATATAGGCCTTAATTTGGGGGGAGGGGCTTAATTTCATTTCGTGCCTATCAAACATGCTGGGACTTCCTATTGGGGGAGGCCGTATTGTTGGAGAAACAGGGTATCTATCTATCTATCTATCTATCTATCTATCTATCTATCTATCTATCTATCTATCTATCATCTATCTGGCTATTAGGGGTTGAAAATGATTTCGTGATGCATAATCAACCAATTATATATTTATTATAAATATATATTATCCATTTCAATAAGTTGTAAGAAATTCTCATAAATTCCACACAATAATCACAATGAATGAAAAGTAAACTAAAATCAATAGACAACTAAAAGAATTAGATGGGAATTGATCCTGAATAAGAGAGAAGATGCATTTAGAAGATTGTATTGTTGCTTGTAGTAGCTCAGCTGACTGGGTAAGGTGGAAGGGTTGCAATATAAAAACTCCTCTCCTGGAAAGTTTCTGGGTACAAGTGTCTATTCTATCTTTTGGCTTGTTATTCAGCTGATTAGTTTTCACTGCCTCCCCGCTTTCTGGAAGCATCACACCTGGCATGCTCCCCTGATGTATGTGAGAGAGGAGGTTTCCAGAGGTTTCTGTGAAATTCTGGCAAATGAAATGCCACCAGTAGAATTGAGTTTTGTGACTGGAAATTTTCTCTTTTCTTCTCCCTTCCCCTTCCTTTCCCTTCTGAAAGAAAGAACATATATTTCTTAACTTTACATATGACTATGTAAAACATTAACTGGTAATAGAAATAGAAATATCGTGCTTCCAAGGCACACATCATATATCTATATGCTCTATATCTATTTTTATATCCCTCACACACATAGTTTATAAAGAAAAAATAATAAATACTATAGAAAACAGAATAGACTTAAGCATATACTCAACTAGAATAAAAGTTAAGCTTATGTCTTTTTTTTTGCTAAACCAAACACCAGATCCTAGAGCGATCTAATGCCTGAAATTAAATCCACTATTTGCTTTCTTGGACTATTTTTAATTTCCTTTTTAAAAAAAAAAAAAAAAATCTGAGGTTGAAAGGGATCAATTCCTTTTTCCTGCTCAGAGCCAAAATGGTTTTTTTTAAACAAAGGAAAATAAATAGGATATAACTGCCGTTCAGCTATTTTTGTAGCAAGTGGAAATTTATCTGAGATGGTTTCTCCTGATTTAAACAGGGAATCCTTAAGACTGTTTCACTGGCTCACCAGGTAAGATGGATAATATTTATTTGGATTTTTACTCTAATTGTTTTGTGTTTTTATTCTTGTTTACTTCTCAGAGTTCCTTCTGATAGATATAAACTTAATAAACAGACAAACAAACAAATAATAAAACAAAATACAGGCAGAACACGTAAACCCTACATTTCTGAACATAAGAAAAGAAATAATACAATATTGTAAAACCTAAAGCCTTATGGGTTTAATAGTTAATGTTAATAGCAAAACAACAAAGGAACAAAAATGCAATGAATTAGCAATGTGAGTTTGAATGGATTCTAATAATCCAAAATGTTGAAATAGTTACTAAAATAACACTAGAAGAGTGATGGTTGATATTTCATTCATACATAGTGGGAGGTGAATAGATCAGGTATAAGGATGTCAATCATGTGAAGCAACAGCTGTTTACAGACATTCAGAGTAGCTATACAGAACTTGCTACCATATGGGTCATAAAGCTTTCCTTAATCTGCTAAAAGGGAATTAGCATGAACTCCCTTAGAATAACTTGGCTCATGGAACAACAGAAGGAAGATGAATCTTCCTTGAATATCATTATAAAAGGAACAGCGTAGAATAGATTCAATTGAACTATCACCACAAGGATAGCTTTGATTAATTATGGAATTTTTTAAAAATCTCCCATATAAAAGCATTGAAGATCAACTATTATATCTGGACTGAAGAAGAATCTTTGTCAGGCTGGAGAAATGAGTGGGTTAATGTAATTGCCTGGTTTCCATCCACCAGGGTAGATGTTTGCCCGAGTGAGGGCTGACTGGGCAACTTTGTCATGTGTGTGTGTATGCCCCCCCACCGTCCTAGTTGTTTTGAAGATTTTGTACAGGTAATTATTTTTACCAAGCTAGGGGAGGAATTGAGAAGATCTATCACCTCAGTCTCAGGCCTGCTGACTTGCACCTGATAGGAAACATGAGAGATATTTTTAGACCAGCAGTTTTCTATGTTGTAGTCTCCTTGATAATAAAAGGAGTAAAAGGACAGTAAAAGAAAAATAAATCAAATGCATTAATTTTCACAGAAGGCAAGTGGTATATTTAACTACCCCAGCTCCAGAGATCTGTTAAACTTGGATCCAAAACTCTTTTTTCCTATCCATTAAATATTTTTAATATGATTATTCTACTATTAACAGCTGTTCAGAGACAATGGAACTATTTCCCTTTTTCCTGCTGAGGCTTTAAAAAGAGTAGCAGCATATCACCATAATCCCCTTCCATAATACATGTTAGGTGCTTCTCCTTATTAAATAGATAAAATAAACATTTATGCACTATTTTTCCTCCTGTCTGGGAATTAGTTGGCTTAATGGCTCCAGTACTGTATCACTACATGAACTTTTTATTTTGTACAATGTGGTCTGAATTCCATCTTTACTCCCAACAGAATCACCCTTTGCAATTGACCTTATCAGTCTGAAGTATAGGATGTTGCTCCAGAAGTAGGTAAATTATAAAGGGAATATTTTGCAAGAGACCCTGATGTAAACACTCTAAGGGTGTTTTTAGTATTATTGGCAGGTGACTGTATTTGCATAAATAAACCTTAATTTAAATATTTTTGACCTTCTTTTGAAATTAAAATGTTAATTTTGGCAGAAAATAGACATTACTGAAGAAAAGTATTTTCCAAGCGTTTGTGAATGCACAGTTAGGGGTGAGAAAATTAAGTCTCCACAGAGCTGCAGTTCAGACTTTAATGGTCAGCATTTGGTAAGCCTTCCTTATGCACTTGTTTTCTTCATCTTTGGCAAGGAAGAATCATATAATTACAGAGTGAAAGGGAACTCTGGGATCATTTTATTTTAGTGGCATGATAATTGAATAATACTGAACTCAGACTTGGTAACTATAACAAACAATTACAATCTAGAAATAGATCTGAATGTCACCTATCAAAAGTAAGAACCAACAACACAAACCATTGCATACACAAAGTTATTACAAGATAGAAGTGGCACAATATGTAAACAAAGATGGAGATTTAACATGCTTATTTCATTTCCCCCAAAATAGTCTTCTGACAAAAATTGATTTTAAATGGCAGCATGTCACAATAATTCAGCAATGCAGTTAGTGAAACACCCTCACAGAATCAGTCAGGATGAGAGACTGTCAACAATGGGGTAGACACATGGCACGAGGCAAGCAATTAAAATGAATGAACATTATCCCACCACCAAAGAATATGATTGGATGACTGATGGTAGCTTGATTGTAGCGATAATCCTGATTTAAGAGTTATCTGCCTGTTAAGTCACTTCCATCAACTTGATTCATTATTATTATTTTAATTTTTAAAAAATCTTCCAAGAAAAGAATCTAGGATAAAGATCTGGCAAGATTCAGATGTGGAATGAAATGGAATCAGAGGCATTTACTCCTTCACAGTAAATGGAAATGCATCTTAAATCAAACAACTTTGCTCTGATATCTTGCATCTGGGTGAATCTGATACAGGGCTGTACAGAATATTTTTGTTTACTTTTTTTAAAAATGAAATGCTCTATACAAGAGGTGGTATTCAGCAGTCTGACCAGTTCTGGAGAACCGGTAGCAGAAAATTTGAGTAGTTCGGAAAACTAGTAAATACCACCTCTGACTGGAGATTTTTTACAGTATCCTTCCCCTGCCACACCCACCAAGTCATGCCCACAGAACCGGTAGTAAAATTTTTTGAATCCCACCACTGTTCTATACTATATGTGTTCAGTGGATGTTTTTTTAAAAAAAAACTCTAAAGGTTTTGTTTGTTTTACATCTTCACCTGCTTGGTTCAATAGCATTTTAGTAATAGCAAAATTACCACTTTTCTTCAGTAGCAGCAAATTACTGCAAAGAAGGAACATGACATATCTACATTGCAGCACCACTACATTTTATTGCTTATGATGTTGTGCCAAAAATATAATTAAATGAATTGAGTAGAATATAGCCCATTCTCTTTATTGCACATGGGTAAGACCATGTCATGAAATATTATTTTAGATTGATTAGTTACATTATATCACCATAATTTTAAAATGCAAATATGGCAATTGTATATGTTAGCTGTCTGGACATAGTCATTTGTTTATATAATATAATTTTCCCATTTTTTAAGGAGCAGTATGAATTAAAGCTATAAAACCCACCTCTATTTCGTAGCACACTCTGCCAATACAGTATGCATGTTGGTTACCATTCTTTTATGTATAAAAATCTATAAATATCATGCTTCTATCACATAGGTACTTTAAATCAGTTAAGAATGCTAATTAATCAAGTATCATGAAGTCTGAAAATTTAAATTTAAATATAAGAATTGAATACATGAGGTCATTCAAAATATCCATAGGGTAATATGTAGAACATGGTACTTTTCATATGAGAAGTTCATACCAACATCTCATCAGTCAGCTAGTATTTTGACTTAGCACATTGGAAAGTCCAAATACAAATTTTGCCATGCTGAACTTATTATAAGATGCCTGCTATGTCCTCTAAGATATTGGTATTGAGCCAACAAATCATCTTATTTAATCAAATTAAATAAGTAAAAATATTTCTTAAACTTTTCTTGTCATTGTGCAATATTGAGTATATTATTGTATCCAATAGTAAATTATTTGGTTATGTGCCTTCATTAGATAATATACAGAAAGTATTAATTTTTTAAATTAACCACATACAAAAAACAAGACAAAGAATCCATACAATTAGAAAAGTGGGGAAAAGCTGAAAAAAGAAAAAACACACACAATATATATTCACATATATTTGTAGATATACTAATACGAATAAATGGAAAATTTGATTCATTACAGTTATCCATCATAGAACTGTATTAATGTTCTGCAAGACACTGAAAATTCGTAGGCATCTTTGTTCTCCAATGTAGAACATTAAGGGTTTTTTACATTGTAATTTTCTTTTTATTGTCCACGTGTATAAAATAGAAATATCTGAAAATAATGTATTTCAGCTAATAAATGTAATAGTTAAAATTGAGCAATGTTTACATAAAGTATTAATTCCATTGAATTATCAACAACATAATGCAATGTTATTTCTAAAATATTGCTTCTTATTGAAAGGCATATAATCTAGAAATATATTGAAATTCTTGGGGTTTTTTAGACTAATTTTTATTGATTAAGTAACATTATAAGCAAAACATCAAAACATACACACACATACTTAATGATTAAAAAAAATAAGTACAAACAAAACAGACAGGTTTAAGATGGCAAAACAATGAGACAAAGTTATATTCTTTTCCCTTATTTATTCAACCTTGAAAGAAGATGATCATGGCTTAAAACTGGAGGCAGAACCATCAATAGCAATGCTGGTTATAGCATTCTAATAACTGAAAATGCAAATATTCAGCAAGATTTAATAATGAGAACCAAGGGGCACAGTAAAAAAAAGTGGGACTAAGACAAAGGTGGTATTCAGCAGGTTCTGACCAGTTCTGGAGAACAGGTAGTGGAAATCTTGAGTAGTTCAGAGAACCGGCAAATACCACCTCTGACTGGCCCCACCCCCATCTATTCTCTGCCTCCTGAGTCCTGGTTGATTGACTGGATCTTCTTTTGTTGCCCTGCACAGGAGAACAGAGCTGGAAATCAGATTAGTGGGGTGAGGAGGGAATGGGATTTTGCAGTAACCTTCCCCCAGGAATGGGGAGGGAATGAGGATTTTGCAGTAAACTTTCCCTGCAAGCCACACCCACAAACTGGTAGTAAAAATTTTTGAATCCCATCACTGGACTAAGATCAATTATTAAGAAGACCATACTCATGACAGAGATAGGAAACAGCCTTAGAATTGACTATGAAGATATTGAAGTGAAGGATAGCTTCTGCCTTTTAGGATTAACTATTGATATCAAAGGAAAAAGGAATCAGACAATGCATCTCAGACCAGCACAAAAGTAAAGAAGCTATTAAAGCCTTGGGAAAGATTGGAATGTGCCTATCTCTATAAAGATCAGAATGTGCAGGCAATGGTTTTCTCTGAGAAGTGAAAACTGAACTTTAAACAAGAAGCAGAGAAAGAAAATAAAATGCACTTGATCTTCAGGGAAGGACTCCTGAATATATTACAAACAGCCAAGAAGATGAAGTGATCATTGAAGAAATTAATCCAAAGTCTCACTCAAGGCACAAACGACCAGGCTCACAGTGTCATACTTTGGGCATATTATGCAGAGTTAGTTTTTTTTGAGAAATCTATTATTCTGAGAAAGATTGAAGGAAAAAAGAGGACTCAATTATAGTGGCGATGGGTGCACAATTGGAAAAAGTGAAAGACCTGGTAGAAGCCAGAGCCTCCTTGAAGGAAATCTTTCTCTGTGTTCACTGACTTGATGGCACATTATCTTCCTAATTAATGAAGACCCAACATCTTACATGTTGGGTCTTCATTAATTAGGAAGATAATGAGCCATCAACATACAACCCGATGACAGGTTGTTGCTTTTTCTTTGCAATGCAAATAGATTTTGATATTTGATAATGTCAGTCATGAATGATAAGTAACAACCCATTTTGGATTATTTATTTCATGGAAATAACAACCTGAATGTTAGTTATCCATGAATATTTCAGTTCATAGACACATTTATATGTTTGATTTTGGCTCTGCCAAACTTCTATGTACTTTTTTCCAGTGCCTCCTATAATTTCTGCACTGATGGTTATGCAATGTTTTACTTCTTGTAAAGTTAATACTTTTCAATATAATGCCTGTATTATTTATATAATAAAAGTAGCATAGTTAAAAAATAAATCAACAAAGGCAGCAAAGAGAAATTTGAAGAAATCCACAAGTACTATCTAAAAATGTAGAAAAAAAGAACTATTCTTTCCTTGAAGAAAACCTTTGAAAAATTGCAGGGCTGTTTGGTACATTATCTGACACAGTTTGCAATAAAAAGTCTGAGGGACAAATCATCCAAGAAGTTAGCAGATTGTTACTGTATTTATTAATAAGTAATGCAAAAACAACTCCTAATACCATCTAGTTATTTAAGTCTGGTTGGCTCTAGTGATTAAACTATTATGATACTGTCCACACAGGACTGTACACAATCTGTCTATATTTTAACACATTCTGCCTCTCTCTTTTATCTTGCATTGTGTCATCACTTTCACTGCCCACAGGTTGGTGAGGGAATAATGCCTTCTGTTCTATCTGAGAAAGAAGTGCATTCTGACACCATTTTTACACATCCTCCATCTGCTGCTGTGTGTGACTTGTAGCTTAATTATTAAATCCCTTTCTCTGGAATCCAGAGATTTGATACAATAATATATTTACATGTAGATTTTTTAAAAAAATAGTATAGTTACTATTAACATATAAGAAATGACTTCTTTTTATGATACTATTACTGATTACTGAAAATAAATTCTAGATATAGTGCATAATTTTAAGAGGATTTACAGTAGAAGTTCATTTTAGAAACTAGAAAAGTTTTCAGAAAACTGTGCAGTTCATTTGAGAACACTGAAATTTCTCACTCCTCCACTTTTCTGTGCAAATGTCATTCATTATTCATTGAAATTTCAGAAGTCTTTATATTTCATTTAGTTGTTTATTATGTAACAGTAGCTGATACACTCTTTGACTTAAATAAATACATAAATAAAAAGAATAAACTTGAATATCTCCCCTGAGATGCAATAATTTACTGCCTGTAGTTAACTGACCAATCCCTTCCCTCAAATTCTGAATAAATCTCATTTAGAATATTATATTGGATTTTTAGAGAAAACTAGCTAGCTAATGTTCTGTTTAAAGCCAGGAATGAAATTCTCAGTAAACATAGTTAATGTGTATACTGTATAAGGATTCTTGGCTATCTCTGTTTCCTCTTGTCCATCTGTTTCTATGGCACTGAGCTGGCTCCTTGGAGCAAAGGATCCAAATAATAATGGACAGCATCTAGTATTGCCAAGCTTGAGTTTGCTTCAGGAGGTGCATCTTTTGAGGGCATGGTCACACTTTTATTTCTTAATATCTCATCTAAGAGTTAGTATGGTTGTTGGTAGGTTGGTAAGTAATAGGTAAAGCAGAAATCAGTGTTGTACTAGAAACTGAGAAGACAGCTCAAAACTTACATACTCTAGGGTTATAATTTATGAGAAAATTATTCTAATTTTTATTCCCCTCTGCCACATTCTCTCCTTTTTCTATCCCGAAAATATTTCCTCTACCAATTGTAATGTTTCATATTTTCTGTTGGGGAAGACATATTCAAATTTCCAAATTTGAAAGGAGTATGTGAAGGAATGTCTGATTATGGAGTTTAAATGTATTACTGTGGGAATTACACAGCAGACCAACCAATTCTTGTGCAGGAGGCTCCTTTCAGCTCCAACTGGGTCTTGGAGTATCTCACTAATAAATCACCCTACTCACAATTGGTATGGTGAAGTTTATTACAGCAGTTCCAGTCCCAATAAGCAAAAATGATATTTCCTTATTAAAGTCAGCACTAATAGTGTCTGCCTCTCAGTGCCTTTTATGCTGTGCTCTAGTCCGTCTCAGCTAACAACTTGACATCCGCTGCTGCATTATCTACTCCTGCGCCTCCTCCCCGTGTCTATTTGTCATTGCTTAATCTTTATTTACATTCCTTTCTCTCCCCATGCTATCTATCCCTTCTGTATCCTACCTACCTCCCATTCCTCCCCCATCTATCTGAATCTGGATCATAACCCCCCACCAACTGATATTTCCAAGTCTCCACATTGTGGTTTACATCAACTTGCGGTCCGGAAATAAGTCTGACAATTGATTAGTGTCCATATGCCTCTCAGCTGTCTAGCGAAGCTAGCGTCCATGGCATTAAAACGAACACAGTTCTGGGCAGCTCTTATGCCTCTCATCTCCCGTCTCAACAATTCAGCATAAACAACAGTCATCCATCAGTCCCGCAGCCCTAGTGATGTGTCAGGCTCCGAGCGAATGCCAGACATGACTAAATTCCCAGAACCCAACAGGTCCTAGAATAGTTCTAAGAACCTGGTGAAAAACTATCTGAAAACAGTGGCAGCGGTTATGACCAAATTTCAATTTCTGACTGAATATTTATTTATTTATTTATTTATTTATTTATTTATTTATATCTTGCCTTTATTATTTTTATAAACAACTCAAAGCACTATACATCGTATTGCAAAGCATTGTTAGGAAATTACTTATCTGCTTTCTGCCTCTTCTTATATCTCAAAGGAGCATCCATATTACAAGAAGGAGGAATTTATTATTTATTTATTTTATAGCTCACTCTTTATTATTTATATAAACATCTCATGTAGTGAATATATTTAATGCACACTTTCCCCACTGTGAGGGAAAAGCCCTGTGAAGTGAGTTGGGTGGAAAAAGAGTGACTGGCCTAATATCATGCAACTGGTTTTCATGGCTAGGGAGAGGGGGAACTGGAACTCACAATCTTTCAGTTTCTAGCCTGATCTTTAACCACTAAAACAAACTGGCTTTCTTTTTTTTATTCCTGACTCTAACACTATACTGTATATAATATATTGATTCTCAATTACAATAACCTCCAAAAATATTTGTTGGACTCATAATTTACAGCATCTCTTTGGTATTATAATTTGAAATTACTTCTATCCATAAATTTGTCTTAGATTTTTTAAGCTGCGTTATCTTCCAGAAACTGTAGTAGCATTTCTTTCACATGGATAGGTGCCTAGCTGAATGACAATTGCTAAGAAATGTCCTTGAGTCTGGATACAGTGATTTTTTTTCTAAAAAAAAGGCCTGCTTTTATTTCTGCGTCCTTCCACATTACAGACCTTTCTTATCTTTTGATAATAGCTTCCATTCCCTATCAAATGGCCTCAAACAAAGTTAGGGCAAGCTTACTATAAAGAACGTATCATCAACTACAATGAGGATACAAAGAATTATAGTATATTGTTACTAATGTAAAACTTCCCACTGGCAAACTTTTGGAGAACTTATGAATTTCCCAGGTGAATTCAGGGACAATTATCCCTAAATAGGAAGGATAATTCTGTGCCAATTTATACACATTTTAAGTCATAATCCCAGAGGAAAACACATGTCAGAATTTGCAAAAAAATCAGTCCATAGGCCTCTTGAAAATCACTGTAGTTTATGGTAAAGTAGTTCTTAGCTGCTGATATTTAAAGATTCCCGTGAAAATATTTTAAAGTCATTTCACAATCTTGCTTTTTCATAACACCAACAAGGCTACCTTTAAAGGAAAAAAATGAATAAAAAGACAAACCATTGGGAAATAGGATAGTAAATTATGGAAGAGTGGCTGAAAATGATTTTTTTCACATTCTTTATGCATGTTAGTCATACCCTTATATTACTGGCATGACTTATTTACTTAATCATAGTTTTTCTGGTGTTATGCGGCAGAACTCAAGATGGAAGTAAAACCACACTTACATCAATATCTAGCAGAAATCATTAAAAAGAAATAATTGAAAGCATCAGAAAGAAAAATCACATCTGCTAAAAAGATAATCATAGATAAAGTAGATAAAACCTCAGTAATATATTGGCTAAATATAAATCAGCGATTTAGCTGCTGGTTGATGTTCTATCTATTTACTGCTGCTTGTATTAGTCTTTGAAAATTGATAACATTTTAATGTAATTTTGATTGCCTTCTTCTGGAGGTCAGTCTAACAAGAGTATTGCATAATGCTAAATTACTCTTCTCATAAGGAATGGATATAATTAAATCTCAAGTACTTAGTGTTTTTGATTAAGGGAATTGTGAAAAGGGCTTATACTTAGAGAAAAACTGCATTTCATAGAATTTACCCTGACTTTAATATGCTAATACTTAACCTCTTCTTTCCAATAGCTTTTGTCATTAGAAAACAGAACCAACTGGAATAGACATTGATTTGTTTTCCAGTTATTCCTGTCTCTTCCCAGCTTGAGTTCTTCTCACTGAAAAGAAATAAGCCAGCCATGCCATCATCCTACTTCCTGAAAATAACCCCCAAAGGTAATCCCACCTATTCTTGAGTTTGGTGATCTCAGGAGCACATCAAATCTATGTGAAAGTTAGGACAATATGATACAAATATGCATTGCCTTTATAGTTCAATGCCTTGAATATGATTTTCAAGTCAAATGTATGATAGTATGGCAGAATTCATTGAAGCATGTTAGGAATTTTGATGGGTTAGTGATTAGGGACCAAAGTTTCAAATCTTTGCATATGCATAAAACTTGTTGAATAATTGAAAGTTAGCTTAATTTTCCACATACACTTCTGATAAGGAAGTGGAAAGAGTGCTCCCGAACACTCTCTTGGGTTTCTTGAAGTCTGGAATACTCTATCTGACTCTGTGGTTTCTTCCCCAAACCCAAAAAACTTTAATCTTAGACTGTCTACTATTGACCTCACCCCTTTCCTAAGGGGTCTGTAGGGGGTGTGCATAAGTGCACGAATGTGTCTACCGTCCCTGTCCTATTGTTTCTTTTTTATTCATATCCATTTCATGTGTTCATAACCATGCTTATACTTATACCTGTTATCTAATACTTGCTTGACAAATAAAATAAAATAAATAAATAAATATAAGATCGAGATATAAATGAACACAGCAGTCAACATTTTCTTCTAGACTGAGTTTCCTTGCTCTTAGAAAACTTGTTGAGGCCATATTTAACTCTTAATTAAATATAAATTAAATATAAACTCAACAACTTTTGGGATCCATAATATAAGGGTGCACAGAGGCTTCAAAGTATGTCATCTCCAAATTACTTTTGTTTTTTAAAAGATGTAGAAATCTCAGTAGCCTTCCAGAACGTGCAAGATTCTCATTTGAATAGCTTGCCCTCGGAAGTTGTGGGAGCTTCATCACTTGAGACTTTCAAGAAGATATTGGACTGCCGTTTGTCAGAAATAATGTAGGGTTTCCTGCTTCGGCGGGAGGTTGGAGTAGATGACCTGTAATGTCCCTTCCAACTCTGATTATCTGTTATACAGCTTCTATGGCTTGAATTAATTTCTTACCAAAGCCCATTTGCTCCAGCTGTAATAACATAAATTGCCAATTCACATTGTCAAAGGCTTTCTGTGCATCTAAAAATATCAAAGCCATTTTTTTTTTCAGGGTGTGCCTCATAGTATTCCAAAGTGTCCAGAATTATTCTCATGTTACCTTTGTCACTTTGGTAGAAACTCATTTTGATCAAGGTGAATAAAGTTAAGTTATGAACTCTTGTACAAGAAAACAAAATATTTTAAGATGTAACATAATATTTAGTAATAACTCAGCTTTTTTATATGAGATCTCAGAGCAAGGTAGCTGAATTGTCATAAGCTTTAATGACCATATATACCCGGGCCACTGTTTGAGTTCGTGTTATGGTGCTTAGGGAAACAAGGTTACTGAACATTTTATATGATGATGTCTCTCTTACTAGTTATAAGTTTTAATTAACATTAACATAATTAAATTCAATTATTTTTAATTAAAATTATTTAAATGGTGCCAAAACTTCATCTGATCAATGCACTGAACAGCTGTAAACTGGCACAAAAAATGTTTTGGCAAGTAGTCTCAGATTATTTGTTGAGCCATGCAGAGTTTTTTTTTTTAATATTAAGCATATTAATCCCAGAGACTGAATATATCTCAAGTGTTATGACTTCTATAATTTTCTGAATTATTTGCCCACACATATTTCATTTGATTGTGAAAAGGATTGGCAATTATTCATCATTTATTTATTAAATTTTAAACATATAAACATTTATAAAGTTCCCTATCTTATGTCAGATTTTGGGGATTTCCCAGTCCCAATCAAATCCAATCATGTCTCCCTCCCTCCCTCCCTCTCTCCAGCCCACATTTAAGGCTATAATTTAAATATAAATATACTATAATTTAAATTTAACCTTTCATAAATATTCAAGTGGGAATATTGAAATGTGTGGATTAACAGAAGACAAGTAGCATTCACAAGATATTCTTCTTTCCAGTCCATTAATTCTAAGATAAAAGTACATGTTTCCATTGTCCCTCTAAATCAGGGCTGTCAAAGATGCCTCATACACTGGCCATGCCTATGCCCAGTTTAGCAAACGGGAAAAAAGTTCGATACGCTATGTGATGCCACTGTCAGGATGTGAGTTTGACACCCCTGCTTTAAATCTATATGTATAGTTATTGGATATGAGATGGGCAGCAAATAAAAATTATAAATAAACTAATAATAAATAAATATGTATCATACCTTT